>NC_068380.1:17303963-17603963 GCF_023724105.1 Carassius gibelio | reverse complement strand
TGGTGTAAGCAGTAAGGTTTTGGGCATGGAAAACTTTGTAACGTGATTGACTGGGTTACAGTCCGGCTTTTGCCAACCTCGTTCTTCTCACTTTTCCCATCACATGTCACATTAGAATTTATTTTCAATAAAAATGAACAAAATGTGGAGTAAAGTGCCTTACGATTGTTTAATAATGATGTAGCTATTTATAATTGTGATAAATATAATAATTTACAATCTGTTATTATTACATACTGTTAATGTATAACAATACTGAGGTGCACATGGGCCTAGTATGTATCTGCCAGTATAAAGTATAGAACTGCTACTTTTACATGGTAAATAGAATATATCACGATTTTCACTCTACATTTTACTGTACGATAGCATCTAGAGCTACTTGCACTTAGCCTACAGTAAATAGAATCTATTGCTAAGAAAGTATGTTAATTCTACTTAGTGTAAATAGCCACTGCCGTATTTTTCTTACTCTATTGGCAGATCATTTGTAAAATAAGAAAAATGCACTTATAATATTATTATTAATATTATTATTTTCTATATATTTTTCGCCCATGAGATACCATAAAATGATTAGCTATTAGTTCATTCACCTAACTTTCTGCCAGTTTTCACATGTGATATTATAACACTGAGAAGAATTATATTTGAGTATATATTGAGTCTGAAGTATGCAGACGGCTTTTTGGCAGGAGCTGTTGCCATAGTGTATTATCAGCGCTCCATTGATAATGGCTTTTTATAGTTGTGGTGGACGCGCTTAACTCAGAGTCAGTCAATGTAGAGTTGATTAAACCAACTCATTTCAGCTGTTCTGTAACTGAAAACTCAGAGTTTCCCATCTCAGGGTAAGTCAACTCAGATTTCAAGTTTATACTCAGAGTTGGTTGAACCTCCTTAGTGAAACAGGCCCCAGAACAAGGGACAGAATAAATTAAGACACATGAAAACAGAAACTAACGGCTCAGAAATGCAGTACGTAACACATGGAAGACATCACAATTAATCAACAAATGAACCAGACTATATATATGGTGAGCAGACAGGGTTAACAAGACACAGGTGCAAACAATGAATGCTGATGAGTCTGGGCAAAGGATCATGGGAAATATAAGTGAGAGAGGTATGGTGTGCACTCTGGTGGTTATCAAGGGCTCTCCAGCTGGTGATTGTGACAGCTCCAAATAGTGCCATATTCTCCATTGCTCTATTAATTTCTCTGTGATTTAACAGCTGGCAAATGGAATTATGGCCTAATTAAGTCCTTTCAGTTGTTGAAGCTAGTTCGCTTTAATTAACTGTCCAGCAGTGTTCATTTCAAAATAAAAGCACTTCGTTGATGGTTCCTTTGAGGTTTTATTTGCACTGCAAATTTTTGATTTCTGTGAATAGACCTTGTGTGAACTGTTTACTCTTGCAAACCGATTAAGACATAATTTTAATCATTTTGAAAAGCCAGTATCTTTATTGTTGTGGCTTCATTGAGAGTGGATGTGTGTACTTGTGGCTCTGTGAAACCTACAATGAGGAATGAATTTCCCAGTGGTCTCTTTAACCTAAGTCAACGCTGCTTCACTTACTGTCCATGTTGCCTGGCAACCAGCCAACCACAGTGAAAGAATTTGTGCTCCTTTTTTCCTCTTAGTGGAGGGGGCAACAAGAGAAAGTGAGAGAGGGAGAGTGTGTGTGTTTGCAGACCCCCCTCCACAGTTTGCCAACTAAGCATGGGGTGCCGGACGTTAACAAGAAGCGTCCGGAATGCTGGAAACGAGAGGAGTACCAGGAATTAATCCTGCGCCACACTTTCTTTGCTGCAACACACTTCAGGTCATTATCTTTAATGATGTCATAAAATATTTAACACTCTAATATTTTGGCATGTACGCAATATCCCACATAGGGATTTGTGCAATATCTCCAAATTTTACAATATTGTCTCGGTGTGTTAAAAGTCAGTCTTACAACCACATCTTAAAGTTTAGCATATTTTATAATAAATATTCAAATAATAAGTAAAATATAATGCATATATAGGAATTATAATTAGATTGTATTTATTATTTAATGTTCAATATAAAATATGACAAAAAGTTATATATTTTTAGATGTACATTTTTATAAATAGAAAAATGAAATAAATGCTGTTCTTTGGAAAATTATGTTACGAAAATAAAAATGTAAATGATATTACATATTACAACTCTTTTTAACATTGATAATAATAAGAAATGTTTGTTGAGCAGCAAATCATAGTGATTTCTGAAGATCATGTGACACTGAAGACTGGAGTAACGATGCTGAAAATACAACTTTGCGTCACAGGAATAAATTACATTTTAAAATATATTCAAATAAAAGACAATTTTCACAATATTTTT
Organism: Carassius gibelio; assembly: GCF_023724105.1. Lineage (NCBI taxonomy): Eukaryota > Metazoa > Chordata > Actinopteri > Cypriniformes > Cyprinidae > Carassius > Carassius gibelio. Next base: position 17,601,582 of record NC_068380.1, on the reverse strand, counting down.
ACAAAAACAACTTTTTAAAATTCTGAATAGTAATGTAAAGAATACTGTACATAGATCTGGCTGCTTTTATGTCTATTAAAACAGCCATGTCTGTTTAAAGTCTATAGGCTTTTAATAGGTATAATAGCTTTGAAAAGTAATATCACGTCTCAATGTCTGTAATACAAGTGGTGCAGGACTAAAGTTTAATACTGAAGGCTGGCGTTTAAAAAAAAAAAGAGCAATAGTAAAAAGGACATTTGCTTTAGCAATGCAGTTAATGAAGTAAATGACAAACAATAGAACAACAGAAAACTAGCAACTAAATGAACTATTACTCATCTAAACAGTGAAAACATCACTCATAGAAGTACTGCGAATCTATTGAGGAATTGATGTTTCTTATGAAATCACAGATGTCATGAAGATGGTCAATGTAGAAGATATCCTGGGGCTTTTGTATGCATCGTTTTGTTTTATAATATATCCAGCCCCGGCAGATACTCTATACTATTTATAGATTGCACTTATGTGAAGAAAATCTATAATGCAGTAGTGATGGAATAAAGCCAATGGCGGGCAATGAAATATAAATGGTGATAATAATGGCACAAAGAATATTGTTTTATTGGAAACAACACTGAGCCTTTTTAGACACACATAACTTAAATGTGACAACTTCAATTTCAGTCACCTAGATAAAACACAAGCAAATACCAAATCTGAAATCTACAGCAATCATCATAATTTCCAGCACAAAATTATTGGTGGGAAAAACAAAACATTTCATCATCAGACCCAGTCACATTAGATGTGATTTACAGTTATGGTTTATTTCTGCATGATGTGGGATATGTTGGCTGAATTTATCCTTCAGTAAATGAATACAAGTGAAAAAGGCCAATAACAGTATGAAAGCAAACAAATAGTCCTTTATGGAAATATATGGCCAGATGTGATATGTAAAAAAACTATCAAAGTTTCTGTAGCTCATAATCCTCTATAAGCATTTTTTTTTGCACAGATGGTCGGAGGTGTACATTGATCCAGTCTATCTGGTTTAGAGTATATAGCATGCTGGAGATGCCTTTATTTGATGAGGCTGGTTTTTTAAAAATCTCCCTGGTTCCTCCTCCCTCTTTTCTTCAGAGGGCCAGTTTCATTGCCTACCCCATGGATCTGGACTCTTCTCCCCCACTGCTCCATTCAGCTTCAGGGTTAAACATTTATCTGTGAATAGGGAAAGCACAGTGCCAAAACAAATCAATGTTTCCCACTGTCCTGATGTGCATGACTTGACAATATCCTGCCCAGCTGGCCCACTGGGCAACCTGAGCTTTGTGTATTTTTCTCCCTGTTAGTGGTTTGTGGAGTTTCAAATTTGTTGAGTACAACAATTGTGAAGAACAACTTTTTGAAACCATTTTAAGCCTATAGAAATCCAGAACCTAAACAGCAACAACTTGTTGCTGGTGTGTTTTTTTATGTATTTTTTATTTATTGATTGTGTTTGTTAACTAGAATTTATGTAATAAGCCTATCTGCTTTACTGTAAAAAAGTACAACAAAATACTATTTCAGTCTTTTTACTTCAAAATGTCATATTTATTTCAGTGTTACCTGCTGTTTCTTTGTAATTAATTGAAAGATTGAGCTATTTCTGTGTGAAACCCTTTTTTTCAGTGGTATTGAGTGTCATCATACCAAGTTATAAATTATCCAGTGAACTAGGCAATAACTGGTGTAAAGGTTAAACAGCTTTTATTTTGTAGTCAAGACATATATATATATATATATATATATATATATATATATATATATATATATATATATATATATATATATATATATATATATATATACTGACTTTCAAAAATAACCCTACCACATAGCCTACCCAAAATTCGCCCATGTGAAAAGTCGTGAAAAGTCTGTCATCTAACACCGACTTTCTCTTTAAAATGCAATTCAGAGCATAAACATCTTCCATTAAACTACACAAAAGCCATAAATTAGGTCTAAACGTCAATGGGGTTCCATTAATACTCTTATTAAATGAGTATTAGTACTCTGGATGCGGTTAACCCTCTCAAGTAGGCACTCGAAGCGCCTGAGAAAAGGCGGTGGCGGGAAATACTCTTCTAGCGCCAAATGAGCAACGGATTGCACGCGGGCGAGACACCCCGCGGAACTGAAGAGGAGGTTAACTCGCTTACTTCACACAGACGGACGAAAGGATAAAACAGTTTCACTTTAGGAGGGAGGAGCAGCGCCAAGGAGGCGGGAGTTAGGCCATGATTTATTAGGAGAAAAAGGAACGGCGAGGGGATCCTTCAGCTCGCGCTAGTCACGCTGACAGGATGAGCGCTCGAGCGGGAGTTAATGTTTACATGATAAGTTTGGGATATGATACCTCAATAATTCTGCTTAGTCTTGTAGGGTGAGCGGTAGAAGTAATAAGTAATATTTATGTGTTTCCCTTTCAAGTATCTGATCAGAAACACACGCTTATCTAATCCATACTAGAATAAATAAATAAATAATTGTTGTTGCGCTTTCTGAGGTGAAGCAGTGGAAATAGGTTTATATCTGATGTCTGTAGCCTATATCTGTTTTAAGTCAAACATATAGGCTTCACAATGTAACATTTTTAAGAGCTTAATAATTTTAATAGACTTAATAAAAACAACTAGTGAATGGTTTATGCACAATTCCAAGGAAACACTTTAGATTGAAAGAAAGAAAGAAAGAAAGAAAGAAAGAAAGAAAGAAAGAAAGAAAGAAAGACCCAAACAAACTCTGGTAGTGAAGAAAAAAGTTCCATCTTTTTTGTTTTGTTTTGTTACAAAAATATGCAGTGATGTCACCTATAGACATTTTATGTATATTTTGTGCTTGGAGATATTCCTAATTCTCCATAGTAATGGAAAGCAAAATCGTTTTGCTAAACTGTATTACAATAGAAGATATTCTGTTTCTAAAATCCTATTTTTAGTAAGCTATAGATGTATTTCAGTTTACCATTCCTTGCAGCAAAATGTGTTTAAACGAATGCATTTTAATACTAATATTAAAACTACTACTACTACTACTAATAATAATAAATGGTCTAATAATAATAATAATAATAACATATTATTATTTTCCCGTTTTTTATATGACATTTCATTTGTTTCAAAATGATCAAATGGTTATGTTTTACGTAAGTGCCTGGTCACTGCGTTGTACTAGCTTTCCTCACCCAAATAAAGGTGTCCAGAAAACAAACGTCATGCAGTGTGTGTTGACAGAATAAACAGTGTACGGATTGTGTTCACTTTTGAGGAGAAAATAGGGCTGTTGTGTCTTTAAGAGGCTGCTGGTCTCTCGCTCGCAGCTGCTGGCTTGTGTGCAATAGAAGACAGTGGAGATTCATTACTTCTACAGCACAATGGACATTTATCACCCCATGGTGTTATTCAAATTCAGTACCAAGCGAAGATCATCCCCACTCCCTCTCGCCGTCCGTCGTGGCAACACCGGTATTGTTACGGGAGCCTGAGAAAAGCCTTCATAGGAACGTGATGGTCCGTGCCATTCCATAAGAACCGTCCCATCAAGGCATTACTGAGGGCGTGAGGGATCTTCGAGCGACCCAACGCATCCCTCCTTCTCGCATTTGACAATTTTCTCCGCTTGCGTTAGTGAGGATACAGCGCTCGCGCACAGGACAGAAGCTTCCGCGCATTTTCATCAGCACTGCGTTGAGAGAAGAGGCTTTGCGCTAACACCATCACATCACGGCCAAGAAAAGTATCGAAATGGGTCGACTGGAAATGGTTTTTGGTAGTTTTTCGGGTTTTGCCGGTATCAGAAGATGATATTCCTTCGCCTGATGTCGAGAGGTGGAACTACAAGGATGTGCGCCCATACAGGTGCAGAAATGGCGAAGAACTGCTTCTGTGTAACAAGCGGGACTTTACAAAACTGTTTCTTAGTTTATTTGATTTGATTTATTTTTTTAAGTGTTTATTTTTATGTGGCGAGCTGAGGTTTTGCATTTCTTGTGTGGTTTATTCCGGCTAGCGCACTGAACGCGAGTCAAACTTTTAACCCTCTTCTTAAAGGAAAAGCTTTCGAAAAGGAAATATTAGAGTAGAAATTTAGGATTTTTTTTTCTTTTTTTTACGTGGATTCAATTCAAATGAAGTCAGAAGCCATGTAGGAATATGTGACTTATTTTTATTTTTTGAAAGACCGATTGCAACTTTTTTTTTTTTTAACTTAATTCGTTAATTATGAGTTAAAATGTACGCGCCAGGGCTAGAAACTAACATTCGTTTAAATTTATTTCATTACAGCAAACAACGCGATACACTTTTGCCTTTTAAAGTAAATTACGGGCATCTAAATAATGAGAAATGCGGAACGAACGTATTTTAAACAGGGTTATGACATTTTAAGTTAGGCTACATATTGTGTGAAAATCTACTCGTAGGCCCAAAAGCCATAGGGACAAAAGTGAGATTTCAGTTTGTATTTTGGTTTACGCATAGAATGTATTTCCACGGAGTTGAAAAAAAATATCATTTTCAAAGGGTCCCAGAGACTGATTGTCCAAACGCAATTCTTGTCAAATATAATTGAAATCCAAGAATTGTGCCTGGACATCTGTTGCTGGAGATTCATCATCTTCGTTCTGGAGGAGATAGGCCCTGCTTTCTGCTTATAGCTACACTAAATATTCATTTTCATAAAGTTTCGCTTAAGGTAAGAAGCTCGTTATATGATACAGGGACGATAATTTGATGAGTTATTTACATTAACCTTTGAATTACCGTTACCTATAAACGCTCTAAAATAAATTAATTAAGCTGTCTAAACACTGTTGTTTGATGCATTCGCATCCTTGCTGATATTCGTCTGGGAAATTTAATTTAGTTCATTTTCGCTGAAAATAAATGTGTGTATAACTGTAACGTTTATTAGAATGTTGCTTACTAAATTTATATTTTAAACACTTTCCCAAACGAAATTCGTTGACTGTGAGGCTTCTCATGTTTTGTTCATGATAGTATTTTTGCTTCTCATTGTGTATGGTAGATGAATAAAAAGTCACGCTGATTATAAAAGCATGGTGGGAAATGCTTTGAGCATGCTTGAGTTTCTCATTCACTAAGACTGCCATCTTTTGCCCAAAGCTGCATGGTGAAGGACTTTTCAATGAAACGGCATGAACTAAAACGCCATTTACTGATTTATTTTTTCGTCTCATTTATTACGCTACTTGCATCACTGCAAAGAATGTTTTTGGTTACTATCTTTATTTAATTTTGCATTTTACTGTCTCTGTGTTTCAACACACTACAGGCCTGTATCACAGACACAGGGTCAGACAAAAAGTGTGTGTGTGTGCTTGTGTGTGTGTATGTGCTGGCATCTCTCTGATTCTCCAGGACTAACACTAAAAATGAATTGCAGGTGATGCTGATTTTTTTTTAAAAATCATTAGGCCAAATGCAGTTTAACAGCAGGGTAGCTGACGGTAAATAGTTGTTTTGCCTTGATTTGATATTCCATTTTAGACAGTCGATTGATTGTATTGGTAACTATACATTCCTCTTGTTAATCAATAAACTGCTAATTTCACCACAAAGTAGTTTCAGTGACGTTTTTGACAACGAAAAACACTAGGCCTACACAGAAAAGCACCAACGGATGGAATTTTGTTTGATGTTTGGAAGCACCGACTTGAGTTCGAATCAAACCTTTGCATCTGCACCACGTGTGGTCGAGAAATTAAAAAGCAATCATTTAAAAATAAAGATTAATTGAAAAGAAACCCGCTTTACACCATTTTTTTAATGTACTCCTTCGTTTGACCATTAATCTTTATGTTTTGTTGATTGTGATCAACGGTAAATACAGGGCCTGCTGGGACCCACACGATCTTTGAATTATCAAGTGTCTGAAAATAAAGAGTAATATATTGACAGTAGAAATCTAATCCCAATAGAGACTGTTGGAACACGAACCTGACTAAAACAAAAAGTTTTGATAAACGCATTTAAGCAACAGGATATAATAATTTAAATAGGCCTATTTCTAACTTAATGACTAAGGCCAGCCTTAAAGGGTTTATAAAGAGTAGGCCTACCTTAAACTGAAAAAATAAATCACGTAAAGTTACGCAATTTCAAAATCTGCATAAACCAGGGTGAAATCAAAGAAGCGGCCATTTTTTTCACCTGCAGGGCTTCAAAATATTCTATATTAGATAACAGTTTGTGGCTGTAAATAAATGCTAAATTAAATTCAACATAACTGTGTTCGCTAGACGTTAAAAAATAAACGTCTTTGATATTTTTTCTGTCACTGTTGTGTTGCTAAGCTTGTATGCTATTGCTTTGCCTGTCGATGGCGCACTTTATAACGGTCATCGACGTCCAACCGTTAACTAGCATAATAATTCCGGTGGAAGCATGGGTTTCCAAAAATATAGCCTAGGCTAGCCTATATAGCCAAGCTGAATATTAAATATAAAATGTATTAATACAACCGTTTCCTGGTGGACTAGTGGATTCAAACAAGAGATAGTAAAAATTCACTATGTTTAGCTACTTTATTTGAAGCATTCAGGCCTGAACTTAAAGCGTCAACACAAAAATGGTTTCTTTATAGGCCATAAAACGAGAAAAGTATCAAATTATAGACTGAATGAACGAGAAATCATAATTTTGAATGTCTTTGAAGAATAAACAAAAAAGCTAGCTTACATAGAGAAGTAGGCAGATAGTTTCCTTAATTTGTTCTACAAAATTACAATCTCTGCGTCGTTTATAGTTTCAAATGTCCGACAGAAAGATATTTTATGTTTATTGCTACGATATTCAACACCTGAGCGATAAACAATTTTAATGTTCGGTCTAATTGTCATTGCACGATTTGCATCATTAAAAGTAAAATAATAATTTATACATTTTACATTACAATATATAGGCTATTAAACACTTTTCTGTTTTTTTTTTCCTTCTTTTGTGTGGCCTAGTCTGTATTTTTATTTTTTTAGGCAGATGGCTTATATTGCTCCATTTGGTCAAATCTGTGCAGCCATTTAATCACTTCGTCAAACAGGCTATTTGTAAATAGGTAATTAATTAAAGACAAGCTAAAGCATTCAAACTGTTACTTTGAGGTTGCTAACTCTTGTTGTAGGCTATATTGTTATACATTTATGAATAAAAACATACATTTTATTTAGCTAGGCCTACATAAATCCCATATTCGCCAGGCTTGTTTGATGTTATATTATTTTGAAGAATTAATAGTTTTATTGTTGTATATAAAAACCCTAGAACAATAAAAGGTTGGTAAATCAAGCGGTATAAATCCATTCTATTATGAGAGAAGAAGAAAAAAGGAAGAGAGTGAAATATTAAAATCTATACATAAACCTTGGTGTGCAACGTATAAACTAGTTCTAAAAAAATGTACATTTAAACTAATTGCGCTGAAATTAATTTAATTAGGACAAAATATACATTTTATAATACTATTTTATACATTTATGCTAAAAATCAAAACAAACTCCTACACAAAAATGAGTTACATCAATTATACTTTTAAATAACGTTTTGAAAAGTAGGCGAAAATCAAAAGTGCGGATTACCTAAATAAGCCTCATTTAATTCTCAGTAGGAAGTGTCTTTAATAAAAGAGAAATTGTCTCAAGGCCTCCCAACAGGTCACACTCCAGGAGAAGCATGTTTAGCCCTGTATCCCCCCTTTCACCCTACACACACAAACACACACTGACATCACGCATTTCTTCTTCGACAGCATTAGGATCTGTATCAGTGTTACTATTATCACACGGGTTTCCGTGGCAAATCGAGTCTTCAGCCAGGAGAGATTTGTGCTCGACCTCCCGCCATCATCTAGTTTCTTCTAATGAATGCTCTATAGGTGAACCCTAGGACAAGGAAATATACGCAAATCAATATGCAACATAAAAAATAATACGTCATCTCGCTAGAGAACTGTCATTTCTTTCTGTATGATGTGATGATGCTGAACGTGTCGTCTCAAAGCTTTAAAATAATATTTAGAGGTACATTTAGAACTACTTTGAGGTAACCTAGCAGTCTATATAAGTGTGGTAATTAAAAAATCTCGATCTCAAATAAATACTTAATTTTAGCAGGTTGATATTAAGACAAATATTAAACATTAATGCATATTTTATTGCAGATATACATTTATTTGAATACTAACAAAGAGAATTTGGATTTGCATTTCTGCAGCACACATAAAATCTTAAATAAAACAATATCGTGACAATATTTATGCATTCAGATCAAAAAAAAAGAAAAAGAAAAAAAAAGGACTTACATAGAAAACATACAATTGACAGCTCTAAAGGCATTGAACAGAAAATGAATGAAAATTATAACTGAGCCATTTGACATGGGGCAACCGGTCCACCACGTCTCAGGAGAATCCATCTGGACACTGGCTAGACAGAGTGACCTTCCTAATGAGCCCTTGCTCCCCATCCTAACCCCACCACGCTCCTGTAAGGTGTAGGGGACAGTGAACCGCCCCTCCACAGCCAGATTCCCAATGACATTACGTTTTATTAGACTTAAAACTAAATAAGTCTTTTCACGTGAGTGGTCAAGAAACCCACGGCTGTGATTGAAATCGGCCACTGATGCTGCTGTTGATGGATCATCTGATTTTTTAACTTTTGGAGGGTGGAGGGGCTCCTGTAATGTGTGTGGTGCTGATTTAGAGTCCGTTAGCCTCCATGAAGGGTGGAGATAAAGACAACATTATCCTGGTCCTGAAGCTTGTACTCCAGTTCACCCTGCACAGGGACATGGATGTGTTCACAATAGAAGAAAATAAGAATCAAATAACATTTTCGAAAAATATCTACATTTAAGGACTGATGTATACACTATATATATTTAATGTAAATTGTAAAAAACACTAGGAGTCGGAGCTTTAAATCGACACGATTTGCAGGTTTTAGCGATCACTGACAGTTAGTGAGACAATGACTATTTCCACTGATTGTGTTTCTTCAAATTACACCTTGATGCCAATACATGTTTTCCTGAAAGAGCAACACAGCACAACCTTTATGTACATTAGATGAATGAAAAGAAGCTGACACTGGACCTAAAATGAGCACGTCATTAAAACAGAGAGTGGAAGGAGTGATTGAGGAACAGTACACACACACACACACACACACACACACACCCTCTTACCATCAGTTCCCAGTCTGCATCGTTGATCAATACGAGAATCCCAGGTCTACTGTGTGTGTAAAAAAGAAAAAGAAAATAAGAGCTCATGCAAGTGATGTGAGCTACAATGAAAACATCACAGTAAAGCAACTCTCTGATAATATAATGCAGCCTGTTTATACACAATGAAAATCACCAGTGCTGCGGTTTTCTAAGACCCTTGCATCTGCAGTTCATTAAATGAACGAGGTTCCCTCGTACCAACATACACGTGCAAGATGAAACACAATAAAGACTACACATTGAACATCCTCTCACACAGATTACCACACTATATTTATAATTACAGGGATCAATGCAATTTAATACAACACAGCTTAATATACAATATAACACAATAACATCACTTTGGATTTAGCTTTATGGGTCCATTAATACCTGCCTACTCGGGCACTGCAAAAAATATAAAAAAAGAAAATACATTTTAAAAATCGAATGTTTTGTGTTTTATATTTTAAGTACGAGGTGCTAATGTAGGTGACGGGGTGGCCCCTCATGGCTACAGTCGACGGTACGGTTTATACGCCATTGAAGACTACAGTGTGTACCAGAGGCGTACTGCAGTTATCCACAGCTGATTTCATGCTACAGTTACGTCAGGGCAAGAATAAAGGTCATTTATGATGAAAAAACCTGCTGAAGAATGCAAAAGCATAATTTTGGGGATAAATTAATTGTATCGGAATTACAAAAGATTAAAATCCACCCTCTGTTTAGAATGAGATGAGCAAGCAAGACTGTAGGACTGTAGTAACCATACTAATTCTAAGCACATCACACACACATATAAATAAACATTTTGTATTGCTTTTCTAATGCAACGCAAGCATAAAAAAATAATTAATTTACCACTGGCCAAACACATCCGTGTCGCACCAGGAAGTGTGGTGTGATTCTGCCTCCTTGACCTCACTGCGATTCTGCATCGAACGCGCAGTGCTGAATTTATTACGAGTGTGTGTCTAAAGTGCGTGTGTATATTTGCCTGAGCATCATCCAGCATCGCTAACGTATTTACTGTGCATCTGTGTGTGTGTACTTACACAGTGTCGCCCTGCATAAAGAGCTCTGGGCGCTCCTTCAGCATGTTCCCTCGGATCCATGTAAGCAGCTGCTTCATGTCCCCTGTAAGAATACCATAGAGGTCAAAGGTCACAGGTCAGAGTTCAGTGAGCCAGCCCCACGGTCGATGTGACGCGACAAAGCCTCGACTGCAAGGTGGAGGGGAGGTTTGAAGGAGGTATATCAAGAGTAGACTCGCTCACTGACATTATTTGGACGCACCGTTGGAAATATAGCAGTGATGTGGTTTAAATTCAGATTAGTAAACACAGAGACGCTACTGACTTGCTGTATCAACCCAACCAGTTAAACGTGACTGGAATAGGTAGGTTATAGGGATAGTGCCGAATAGCCGTATAACTATTGGGTGGGGGGGGGGGGGTGGAGGGGGGGGGTGATGACTGATGGATACAAACCAAGCGCTCCAATGTGAATTCAAATTAAATCTAGGATGTCTGGACTCTGGACACCGCTTCCCCCTCCCCCCCATTGAAAAAAGCCAACCACTGTTAGCCTATGATGATAAACAAAAATGTCTGCGTGAAAATGTTTTTCAAAATTTTGCTTAGAGTGCTGTGATGCTTCTGATTGCAATTTACTTTAGCCAAGCAAATATAATCCAATCAAAGCCACTGGTTGTTATTCCACTAAGTGAAGGGTATTCAAATTTGGCCTTCCAAGATGGGTGCTGTGTGTTCTGCGATAAAAAATGTGAAGATGGATGATAATTGTTTTACAGTTGTACATGTAAGCGATGAAGTTCCGCTGCCCAACATGGCGGACAAGTCGGTATGTCCAACATCAACATTGTATCATCAGCATCCATTTCTGGAATGTACCAATTTTCTGCTCAGAGGGGTGATGGAGACAAAGGAGGAGAAAGAGTGAGGAAGAGGGGGGAGAAAAAGGGAAAAGAGAGAGATAGAGATGTTTTCATTTGATCTGGGGAGGAGTTTGCATTTATTGTTTGCGAGTTTCTGTGGTTGACATTGATAAGGCTGGGCACGCAAAATGTGCACTTAGCGTATTTTGTATTCTTGAACATCGCTAGTTCGCCTGCATGAAAGGCCATTACACTTATTGGAAATGTGACATCAGAGAAAGAGCTTTGTAAAACCCTTTGCTAACCCTATCCAAACACATGCATGGACTCACCTGCATAACTTCATACTGCTGCTGATCCCTGTTCTGCAATATAATCCTGTGCATGTTTAATTGTTGTGCAAATAAACATCCACAACATTTAGAGCTCACCTGAACATTTGGAAAGAAATAGGATGAAAATTAAACCACAAGGCTGTAATGTTGGTTTTATATAATCCTAGGACATATTTGAAGGGGAATTACAGGATAGCCGGCAATATCTGTGTAGGTGTTCTTATGCGTGTCAGCATTTATCTCGGCTGTAAATCCCATAAGGGAAGATTTTTTTAAGGTCCATTAACTGAGACGGCTGGCAACATTTAAAGGGGGGCTGAAATGCTCATTTTCACTCAATATCCTGTTAATCTTGGTACCTATAGAGTAGTACTGCATCCTTCATATCTCCAAAAAGTCTTTAGTTTTATTATATTTATAAGAGAAAAATAGTCTGTGCCGATTTTTTTCGGAAAAACACGAGCCGCTGGAGGCATGACGTGTGGGCGGAGCTAAAGAATCACGAGCGCCAGTAGGCTTTTGCGTTGAGAGCGTTTGGAAGTTGTGACATTACCATGAGAAAAAAAAAAACATCATCCAAAACAAACCATGGCTAACAGTCAGATTCAGCCGTTTATTTATGATCCAGAATCAGATCCCGAGGCTGAAACTGAACGAGAGCAGCAGCAGCAACGACTCGCTCCGAGTGGGGCTCGAACCCAGGTCTCCGGCATGGGAGGCAGACGCACTGACAAGGAGGCAGAGACATTTTAAGCAGTTTTAATCACCGCCTGCGGTTCCAACACACGATCGTGACCCTTTTTCGTTGGGATTGCATCATCCTTAAGAAAAAAACGATACGCAAATCCGTCGTCAAACTGGGCCTTGTTTGTAAAACAAGCATCTTCAAAATGCAGGGAACAAACAAAAACACTTGCACAACTCCGTTGATGCTCTGTAAAAATAAACTCCGTCCACTGGTCCCTTAATGCGTTTTTTTTTTTTTTTTTTGTAATCTGTGCAGGGTTGTCTTGCCCTGGCAACCAAAAACACACTTCTTTTGTGAGATTTCGCGACGCTCTCGCTCTGATCAGTGAATGTCTGTGCTCTCAGTGCTCTGCTATACGGGAGCGTGCACGCTTCCGGCAGAAGTGCCTTAAGACCCATATAAGGAAATTCTGCTCCATCTAACGTCACACAGAGCCATACTCAAAAAAAACTTTCCGAAACTTGTGACAAACCGGAAGGAGTATTTTTGGAACAAAAATACTCCTTCAAATGTACAACTTAATTTTTTAAACTTTGTCCATGCTTAGCATGGGAATCCAACTCTTTAACAGTGTAAAAAACTCAGTATGCATTAAATAGCATTTCACCCCCCCCCCCCCCCCCCCCCAACACTGAACACCATCTTCTCACACTCTTGAGCAGCAGGGGTGAACATATAAAGTCTCAGGTTGGAAATGGTGTCTAGAACCAGAGAATCTGTGAAGGAGGGCTGGGAAACCCTTGATAAGTTTGAGGAGACATGATGACCATGATGGCATTGTGCTACAGCTAACTGGCTATGGAAGAGAGTATAATTAGACCAGGACAAATTAGAAAGAGGACGAAACAAGAGGGCAAGTGGGTGCTGGAGCGTGGCTCTATACAATACTCTCGACTGGGCAAGGGTCCACCAGAACTGAACCTTTCAGAGATGTCAGCACCAATGCGTGCAAGTGTATGCGCTTGTAAGCGTGTGGCGTTCTTCTCAGCGAGAGGCAGAGGTCGAGCAACAGAGGCTGTTTCGGGTTAATTGGATCGCTGTCAGCGTCTTCAGCTGTGTAACGATCGTTGTACCTTGCAGCTCGGCTAGCCCACAATCCTGAACCTATAAAGAAGAGTGATGCTTGCCTCAGTGCTACCGCAATGAATATTGACTGCCACCAAAAGCAGGGGCAAAAAACAGACGTGATCACTTTCAGCCACGTCAGTCTATTGACTGAGGGAACTTCAAAAAAACGAAGAGAACGTCTACTGCTTCGTTTTCACGTACAAAGGATGGTTTATGTGTCAGGGGCAAAGAGTGAGGAGTCAACAAGACGCCCCACATCTCTTTTGCCCTCTTTCCTGTAGGGGTAAGGAAAGAATGGAAGACGAAAAGGACTGGATAGGTTGTAGTAAGGCAGGAGGAAAACGAAGGAACACGCGGATGGGAGGGGGAGTATGCGTCACCGCAGACAGGTGCATGCTGGGATAAAGCCTGCGTGGGAGGGTGGCGGCGTCTATGTAGCATAGTGGCTGGCTAACTCTCTCCATTTCCTTTCTCTTTGCATGACTATCATCATTATCGTCAGTATCTGTGGGTGGGAGGGAATGAAGCCATTCATCTTGCTTGGAATATGAGGGCTGGTGTTTCTATGACGATCATGTGCGTGTGTGTCCGGCAGCGGGGCGTTCAGCACTACTCATCAATCACTTAAAAGGGTCTAGACCAGTGCACAGAAAATTTAGGAGGGATTAGTGTAGAGCATCAGTGTCAGCCTTAGCAATCTCAACCAGCCATCCGTGACATACTCAAATCATGCCCACAAACATGCATACGGACCATGGGCTTCAAAAGCGCTCTCAGGTCATCCCCCAGGCCCCTGCGAGGTCTCAGTGGCCACATTCCCTCCCACCGGCCACTTTTGTGGACAGGTTGTCGTGGATACTCTGGTGCCCCAGAGCTTGACCCTTCTCTTGTTTGGCAAGGCCACCGAAGTACAAGCATATCCAAATTTTCCCGACCTCAGAACTGAGAAAGGGATGCAAAAATATTAAAATACTTGGTCAAAAGTTCTGTTCCTGTTCAATGCATCTCAGACCCCAAGTGACAGACTAAGGCCGCTGTACAGGCAGGAAAAGTGACTGGCTATAAATACAGAGCACCACTACTAGGCTACCAAAGAAATTTCTGAACATCTGTGCCAAAAAGATTCTCCCACTACTAAACATCTATGTCATCCTTGAGTTACCAAGTTGACCTTGCAGGACTATGTCTGAAAAAAAGAAAGGTTCTATAACCCATTAACAAATCTGTGTGGAAACTGACCCACATGGTAATCTCAAAGAAAGATTATACTGTATCTGTTAACTACTGACACGGTGATTAGTCAGCTGAAGTTTTGGGAATCTCCTCCCTGCTCTCTAGATATCGCCATCCTCTACTGATCAAAAATGCCATCTACAATTCTTCCAAGCACTTCTGAGCACGTTCATGGGGTATAAGGTCTTGCTTCCCTAATCCATCTGTTGCACTAATGACTCTCAAATGACTTGCCTTCCAATCCAGTGATGGCAGAGAACATGTTGCCCACTCTGCGTTTAAATACAGGGGGCAATACAAGTGCTCCCCCCACAACTAAACATCCCACCACTTTCACCCAAATGTCCCACCAGGAAGCTGCAGGAATGTGAGGTGTTTGGAGGAGAAAGGCATTTGTTCTGTCAGGCATCCCAAAAAATGACTGCACAAAAAAGGACTTAGTGCTTTGTAACAATTGTCACTCCCTCCTTTACTGGCCCTCTATTCTTTATACCTTTCCTCTGACCCCAGCACTAGGCATAAAAGATCCATCAACAGTATCACTGGCTGAATTTACAAGTGAAAGGGGCACAATAATGGAGCAGTTAGGGGAAGAATGGCTGGGCGCAGGGAGGCTCACAGATGTTGGTGGTTGAGGGGGAGGTGGGATGTATGGAGAAGGGGCTCAGCTCCATTGTTGCTGAGGGAGGGGTGGATGGGAAAAAAAACAACCTTGATTTGTGATGGCAGGCCGGCACTGGTTCGCCATTGGCCCGATGTCAGGGTGAAAGCAGGACTGGCTAGAAGAAAAGGTGTCCAGGGAAGCGTGTGAACCAGGGCTCTGAGAGGTCAGGGGAGGAAAGAAGGCAAATGGGAAAAGGGCATCAGGCAGAGGGAAGGCAGAAAAAAAGAGAGAGATGTGGAGAAAGAGGCACATAATTTGGTATGATTTGTGTGACTTTGTTCTATTGAGTACCAGATAAAAAAAGAGATCCTTTAGTTCCAGCAGGGCAAAAGGCCAATAAATGAATCCTACTTCCGAATATCTACTGGGAGAGAAAGGGTGAAGATGTTTGGAGCTAATTAAGTCATCAGTGCTGGGAATGGTAAAGCACTGGCTTGGTATAGAAAAAGAGCCAAACATTTGAAGTCTCTCAGTATTTCCCAACTTATTTATTGTGGTATTAACCAAACATCTGTGCATTATAAGCTTAATGATAGAATATTTCATGGTCAATGTAAAAAACAATTGTAAAAACATGAAAAGTCTAATATAAATGTGATTTTCCCATTTTCTGAAGAGAACTTGAGTGGCATTTGTCTGTGCAAAACTGGTAGAACAGTATAGTGTTATGGTACATTGTTATGTGGTTGCTGGAATGTTTTGGGTGGTGTCTGGAGCAGCGCTTGGTGGATACTTCCTATTCTCAACCAGCCAAACGATTGGAGGCATGTCACTAATACAGATGGTACAGGATAGTTTGCATATGTAATGTTAAATGGACAGTTCACCCAAAAATGAAATTCTGTTATCATGTAATTTCCAAACATGACGTTTGTTCTTCCGTGCAACAAAAATAAAGTTATATTGATAGAGTTATCTGTGTTTTATCCATGCAATATATTGATCCCCTCTGCATTCATTATATGGACAAAATCAGCTGAAGCATTCCACAAAATGAAGTCATACAAGTTCTGGAACAACATTAAAGCATATAAATGATGACTGGTCATTTTCGGGTGAAAAAATAAAAGTTAGTGGTTTGTTATAATTATGATCAATAGTAATAGTTACATTAACAACCTCAACAGAATGAACACAAGAGAAGAGGTATATATATATAAATATATATTAAATACTCACAGGGATCTGATTGGCCAGGGAGGGTCACATGATGATTCTTGACCCCATCAAAGAGAAGTTCAGCCCCTCCTCTAAAACAGGGAAAATATACAGTGCACATAATGATAAACGTTATTGCCTTTTTCATGTTTACCTTCAACAACAATAATGTTCAGTGAATGTTCAGATCATGTTCCATGAAAATATTTTGTACATTTCCTACCGTAAATGTCAAAACTTAATTTTTGATTAGTAAAATGCTTTGTTATGAATTCATTTGAACAACTTTAAAGGCGATTTTCTCAGTATTTAGATGTTTTTGCACCCTCAGATTCCAGATTTTCAAATAGTCTTATCTCAGCTGGATATTGTCAGATCGTGACAAACCATGCACCAATGGAAAGCTTATTTATTCAGCTTTCAGATTATATATAAATCTCAATTTAGAAAAATTGACACTTAAGACTGGTTTTGTTGTCCAGAGTCACATTAGCATAGCTTAACATCCCGTCTATGACAAAACACACCCATAAAACTCTGTTTCTTTTCTTTCTATAATAATAAAAAAAAGTTTATTTTATGATTTTAAGCAAGATAGCACTCTTGAAGAGATCCAGGTTGCAAAGATGTCATCAACACTGTACTTTCTTCAACAAGATCTGTACAAAACTTACATTATAACTTGCATAAACACATAAAAGATGGTGTGAGGGCCAACGTATTTATCACAAAGAAGACAAAATCACAATATACATTCAAGCAACATTTAAGTAATCGAGCAGAATTTAATAAACGCAACTCAGTAAGTGACAGAGATCCATCCAAGAACGAGAGAAGGTGCATGTCAGAAGAAGAAAAAAAACGATAGGGACATGAAGTCAGAGTAGGACTCATGTAGCAGGTGCAGGCCCAATAAAGAGAGCTCACATCTCCTGGAGAAAGCCCAGTTGTCCTCCAGATCGCCCGGCCTGGCCAGATGCCCTTACTCTAGCGCTACAGAGAGAAGCCAGCCTGTGTGCCAGCCTCAGAAAGGCCACTCACAAACACCACCTCTGTCCAGAGACAGTCACACAGGACTCTGTTGCGACTTGAAAGCAGTGATGATTTTGACCGAAAGCCAAATGCAAAATTTTTCTGCCATCTACGTTCTCTGTCGCTCCATGGCTATGTTCAGAAGAGCATATTACATTTATTACTTCTGTAATCTTATTACTCACTACACTTATTAATTCTGTAGTATACTTATTTTTGCAACTTTTCTGTATGCATGGAATACCCTGATGGCCAAGTACAAAGTGTCAAAATGTGCTGTATACAACAGATGGCACTATGTGGGAAACGGTACACTGTATTCCACAATACAATGTGCTCAACACATCTTTATGACCGATTACATGACAATGTTGCTGCATGTCTGAGTTAAAACCTTTAAACACAAATGAAAAAAGCAACACAAGAAGTTTATAGCTTAGCAGAATTTGCTGAATTGCACAATGAGGTGATGACAATCACATACTATTGTTGGAAGAGTATACTGTTGGATAACCTGAATTGTTGTTTCATGTTCTGGCAGTATTAAGTGTATACTTTAATGCATGCTGTTCCAGACATAGCCTATATTTCTCCTCAGAAATTCAGAAAACTGTGCTGTGATCAAGCGGTTAGCGCACATGATGTGACACGTGAAGTTGTGTTGCTTAAATGATTCAAATCCAGCTGGAAAACTTTCCAAATTCAACTCATCATTAGAAGCTATAAGGCCATACTTGTTTAACCCCCTGTAAGGTTTATGCATGTATGCATTTTATTTTACTTTCATTTGATTCATTTCTTGTTTGGTTTTTCTGTTAAAGTATATATTATTAATAAGCATGACTCAGTCTGTAAGGACTTACAGTTGTGCTTAAGTTAGCCTGGTTCGTTAATGATGAAATTGATATGACATAATTTCCCGTCCTCTCTCTACTATATTACTAATAAAAATTATCAGTACATATTTCCTGATAAGCTGAAACGTTATTGTTATCTATTATCATAAATGACCATGGTATTATTCTGACATACAGTATACAGTGTACTGAAATACCCTCTCATTGTTATCATTGCCCATGTTTATGAACAAACCTCATTTCTATTAATGTTAACGTTTCTCTAACCGAGTGCATGTCTACATCGATTAATATGTTCATTTTTACTTTTTAATTTCATTGTCTTTACAGCCGCTAAACCGCTGAAAAACGAGTCTTTATCAACCGCGTGCTCTTGATAAAGATTCAGTCGAGTTGGTTTGAAAGCTCTTCCTTCAGTTTCGTGTATTAATGTAATCAGTGGAATACAAGGCGAATGCGATGAATCATGAAAAAGCGATCAATACAAACCCAAACTCCAGGTGCAGACCTAAGGGCGCTGCCATGTTGCTCTAAAACCGGAAATAATCACTCAGCTTCACCGGAAATGACATCTTCCTCTGAGGACCATTTTACTGTAGAGGGCGTTTCTGTTTGTCGACTGAAACCTCCAAGAAACCAGCTTCGGGTTTTTCCTGTGTATTTGCTCTATTATACATTATAAATAACTAAAATATGTTTTGATTGAAAATTTACCTTCCAAGAATAATCTAAAAAAAATTGTGTCTCTAAATGGAGACATTCTATAGGCATAATGGTTTTTATAGGCTATTGTACATTATACTGTACACCAACACTACACCTAAACCTGCACCTTAAAGGACACCTTCTGCATTTTCTGCATTGCATACAATTAAATAAAAAAAATAAAAAAATAACTAATTTTCTATACCAGTTTTACAAACGAGGACGTTCTCAACAGGAGGTTTTTGGAGATTTCGTCAGGTTTAGCCGATCTTTGGGAACAAATTTGTTTCCAAAATATAATTAAGTAGGTGTACACACACACACACACACACACACACACACACACACACACACACACACACACACATATATATATATATATATATATATATATATATATATATATATATATATATATATATATATATATATATAGTTCATGAGTTGTTTTTTTCACAATTATATACCCAATATATATATATATATACACACACATATATATATATATATATATATATATATATATATATATGCGTGTGTGTGTGTGTGTGTGTGTGTGTGTTTGTTTATATTTATATATTGTGATTTCATCTTTCAATATATATATATATATTAAAATTCACTAAATTCTGCTCAAAAGGCACTTTGATGGCAGGCTCAAAGGTGACAATTTTCCTGATATAGTGTAACAACGCCTGCTAGCCCAGCTATTATATTGCTGTGTATAATGATTATTTTTAGTGTTATTTAAATGTTCCCATAATGTCTAATATTTCAGTGTGTGAGGCGCAGTGCTGTGATGTGTGCTGGTCCCCACCCCCTCGTCCTCTGTCACACTGGAGACAGGTCTGTCCTGACCAGGAGCAGATTGAATTGCAAATCTCCTGCCTTCTGTTGGCATCCGAGGCTGAACTGGCCCTTTGCAGCCGGCCATTCATGTGTTAATATGAAGTCCGAGGGACAAGGGGGGCCCTGGGGCCACAGAGAGACACATGAGGGGACACTCCCGACTGACGTCCAAAAATAAAATGATCACAATGAATTTGGACTATCACAGTGGTATGTGCACACTGAAACTACATTATTTTTTTACATACAGCCATGATTAACTAAACGGATGCAATGCATATACTTTTATTGGCTTCTGTTGTATTTTCTTTGAAAGCACAGTCGTTAACTTGTAACTGCAGGTTGTTAACTGCAGGTTGTACACGACTGACAGTAATATGAGTTCAGTGCTGTGTGTGTGTGTGTGTGGATGCGCATCAGCTCTAGATTTAGATGACAAAGTGTTAAAGCACCAAGACATGTAATCCAGTCACTTTACATGTGCTTAGCTGTTCAGGGCATGACAAGTTGTTCCTGCGCTGTCACCAGCGGATCCGCCTGTAAATAAATCAGCTTCCGAAGAAAGAGAAAGAGCGAAAGATATTTGAACATACGTTATGACACCGAGCATTACGTGTGACCAAAATAAGATGGAAAAAATGAGCTTTAACGAGCTGCTTTAGCACAGTTTGAGGCATTTCAGAGCCGTAATATCAGCCCCAGAACCCTGTTGTGTTAATATTGAATAAAAAAATACATGAAACATATCAAACTCAGTATCCCCGGGTAAAGGTGATCAACATTTTTTAGTTACAAAAATAAATGATATATTTTTGCACCAGTTTCAGTGCAAATCTCATAACAAATCTTATTAATTTTCACAAAAAAACCACACAAATTTGCTCTTAATATATTGTATAACATTTCATATTCTAGCTTTGATACTTTTAAATAAAATATGTATTTGTATTAATATTTAATAATAAAAAAAATACAGCATTCCCAAATTACGGTGATCAACTCTTCTCAGTTACCAAAATAAATCATACATTTTAGCTCCGGTTTCAGTCTTGTGGACGTGAAATCTAATAAGAAATCTTTATAATTTTTACTAAACCTCCAAACAAATTTGCTCTTATTATATTATATAATATCCCATATTCCAGCTTTGAAGTGCTGTTCTCTTTCAGAGCAGACTGCGTGTGTGTGCTCCTCGTTTGAGTTCACCGACCACAAGCAGTCTTCAGTAAAAGATTTTCATCTGCATTTCTCCAATATTTTGAGCACAGTGGCGTGTGACGGGCAGCTCGGCCGTGTCTTTGTGTGCTGAGTGGGCATTGATGTCCTGGGGTCTCTGTCAGTGTGCCCGCTTTGCCAGCAGTGCCTGGTGGACCTTTCTCTGACTGACACAGCTGTGCGGGGGACATCACACACACACGCACACACACACACACACACACACACACACTGAGAGATTGCATCATGGCTTCGCTGCAGCCCCCTCCATAACCACCATCTTGTCTTGGTGAAGTCACTTTAGCCTGACGCGCAACACAACTCAAAGCCAGCACGCATGCTCTGTGTCGCAGTGCATTCACAACTGCACCCTCACACACACACACACACACACACACACACACACACACAAAGGGATAAAGCAAACTGTGTCTTTCATCTTTGCACTTTGATTAACTTTGAAGAATATGCACGTTTTATGAATGAAAACTGCATTCAAAAGGTTAGGTTTAGCGAAATTATAGAAATTCACCAAGATAATCAACCTTGAGTAGTTTATAGTTAGTGATTACACTACTAAACCTGTGTCTACAGCAAACACACAGTGAAGTGTTGTATTGAGAAGGGTCAAGTGCAGTGAGTTGAGAATGCTGACGTCACTGCACTACGTGTCGCTGGAGCTCGACGCTGCTGCCACCTTGTGGTCATTCTCTAGAGCTACACTGTTTAAACAGTTCAGTTTGTGATCCGAAACCAGGAACTATATAGATATAGATAACCATATCTATATATCTATATCTATATCTATATCTATATCTATATCTATATATTATTGATCCACCGGTGAGCCCACTTGTTATTACATGTTTATAACAGTAATATCAACATTCTCTAAATCTAAAGTAATCTTGACAAACTATATATAGGCCTACAGTCATGGCCAAAAGTTTTAGCAGTGACATTTTTTTTGGAAAGTGTGCTGCTTAAGCTAAATACTTCTTCCAACAATCTGCATTTTCCAGCATGATTCTGCAGCATGTCACAAAGCAAGAGTGATAAAGAAGTGGCTCGAAGATCATTATATTGAAATGTTGAATCCGTGGCCAGGCAACTCCCCGGATCTCAGTCCCATAGAGAACCTGTGGTCAGTCCTCAAAAGGCGAGTGGACAAGCAGAAGCCCACAAATTTGTCATCAGCTCCCAGAACTAATGAGGCAAGAATGGATCTCCATCAGTATATATATATATATATATATATATATATATATATATATATATATATATATATATATATATATATATATATATATATATATATATTGAAAGCTTAAATACTATACTTTTCAAATTTGGTGACTGGTTTATTCACTTTACCAATGTATTTAACAGAATAACTGCAATTTATTAGTATGCAGCAAGAGTACTCATCAGAGTCACAGAAGGAGCTCTGACCTTTATTTTGAAATAGCTATCCTCGTGTAAAATCATAGGGAATCTCTGTTAATTTTAATGCCAATTGTTCAAACGATAACATCAACTCTATTTCTTGAGAAAAAAGTGTATATATATATGAATATATAAAGATGATCTGTTTGTATTTAAGACTACAAATTAAGAAACAGACGGGTTTCAACCTGAGACAAGTAATTTCACCTTAACACTGTGAAGACATTTATCTTAAGTCAGGATGTAATAGACTTTCAAGGAATAATCATGTAAATAATGCTCAGGTTCTCTTAGACTTGTCATTTCGCATTCATAACACCTCAATATATCATCAGGAGTCATGGGTATGAATTTTGTGTGGGTTTTTTTTGACTCAAAGTCCTGGTACCTGCTGACTTGCACTTAATGAATCAACAGACCAGTGAAAATAATAGCTTGCAAATTGTAGGCATCTAAATTTTTGCAGACAGAAACAAAACATGATTATAACTAACCTAATATTTAGAGCAAAAAACAACAACAAACAAAAGCACCAAAACGCAAGCTTACTGTATTTTATTTTCTGAAAAAAGTGCAAAACATATGACATACCAGTATGTACAGCACATAATAAAAGGATGCAATCACGTGACCTCGTCCACCTCGTATATCATCAACCGTTTAGGGGTAACTATTTACAAAACGAAATAGTCACACATTTACCTTTACAGTAGAGAAACCAAACACAAGTTACAGTCCTAGACCAGCAGGCCTTAATAAAAAAAGTTCAAAAGGCTCAAAACTTGCTTCCATTTATTATTATTTTTAGCTTACTAAACAGAGCCCTCTGCTGGCTAAAAGTGAAATTGCATATGATCCACTTTTCATCCCATAATGCTCCCCTATTTGCGACAGATAGCATAATCTACTTTCAGATCTGCCTTTATTAAATTACCTGAAAAAATACCTTCAGAAAAATCCCTGGAAATGTGCATTTATAGACTGGGTGTGAAGTATAGCAGCCTGCATATGATACACAATAGATCGCGTTAGAACCAGATACCCACAACCTTTTCTGTTTATGGTACCCAGAAATAAGGGTAGAACATTTACACTGTTGATAGAGGTATATGTATGTGACTTTGGGTTTTGTTTGGCTGAATCTACCAGAATATGAAAACAGTATTATAGGTGTTTTTGAATTTAATGAAAATGTTGCTATTATTAGCTGAAATCTTTTGTTTTTCAGGAACCTGATGGAAATGTGAATGGTACTCGTAGAAAAAGTCACTACCAGGATGTCATCTCTTTCCTTCACAGATTTGTGCAATATGAGGTATAATTCATATATGTTGGATAAATGGATGATTTATGCATCAAAATAGGCAGTTTTAGTAAAACTCCTAATCTTAAATATGATCAATATGCATTAGCATAAATACTAACACAATGATCCTCCATATATTAGTTTGTGAATTATTGCCATAACACTACTTTTCAATGTTTGAATGAAAAATCAAATGTCTTTGTTGACTTGCAATAGATGATCTGGACACGGACTTGATCTGTAAAGTTTGGTTAGATGGGTCTCTTAAATAACGTAATACAAACTGACATTCATTGTGATCCAGTCTCATTGAGAATATACCTTATGTATCTAAAAGACAGCTAAACCTCATTGCCATGGCCATACTGACTAGCATGGCCTCTGTCATGAAAGATATTAAAGCGGTCATATCATGATTTTTCTCTGTAATGATTTAGTTTTTCACGTCCATTTCCACCCTCTTTCTGATGTTGGAATTAAATAGGCTGTTATTGTGACCCTGTGCCTTTAAGACTTTATGCAAATGCCCTTCTTGGTAGGCTATATGATATGAGAAACACATGAGCTGTGGGGTTGCTAATATAGATTGCGCTTCCCCATGTAACGGATTCATAAAACAATTTGAGCTGAAAATGAACTTGTTTCCAACACTGGGATCCTTTAGAAGGATCTGCAGAGTCAAAAACAGCACATTAAGTGGTTGGTTTAACTAGTTTCACTATTTTACTCTTATCATTAGCTCTTCTGGTGTTAACAGGATGAATGCACACCCGATATGTGATGTTGATGTGTAAAGTGGGTGGCCATATGCTAACAACCTTGAGTTTCAGATGCCAAAATTTAGTTTAAATAAATACTTTTTTTTTTTTTGCACTGATTTTTTCAATTCTGATAGTTATAATGAACTCTGTATTTGCAAATAAAGAAATTTAGTTCCTCATGATATGACCCCTTTAGACAAAAAATAATAAAAAAAACGGAATGAGAAAAAGAGAGGAAAGTAGGCTAAACAGTATGTCATCTCCAACACATTCGGACGCCAAAGCGCTCTGAGAAGCAATGCTGTCAGACCTGGAGAGAGTGTGAATGTGAGCATCTGTTAGACACTCATTAAAGATGAAGGCCCAATTCCTCACTTTCCATCACTAAAGCAATGACAATAGCGAAAAATCAAAAACTGAGAAGTGAACCTAAAAAACCAGCGTAAAAATAAAACTCTTTATCCAGCAGACATCTGTTTGAATTCATGATTTGGCAACTTACATTCAGACATCTGAAAAGTGAGTGTGTGTTCAGTCTATTCCAGCAATAAATCGAGACACGTCACTTCTGCAAGACATCTTTGCTTTTTATCGACATGAAAGCTGATGGAAACTAAATCGTGGATTCACATCAAACAGGATTCAGACCCTTTTGGGTCAAAGTCGACTTACACTTCATCACATTCTCTCTTTTTTAAAAACGAAGTTCCCTTGATCACCACTGAAGAAGATATTTTGGCTTTAGATTTTTATTTCATTCCACTGCAGCAGTCTGCGTTCTTCAGGAGGCACCATCATGCTCGCATAAAGCTTGTCCCCATTGTGCCTTGTTTTGCAGAGTGAGTCACTCATTGATATATTCTCCGGCTCCCCCAAAAAAAGCATGGTCTTTTCCAGGAGTAGGAGTGACAGGAAGGTCAGGGATCATACCATGTGTGGGTGCGGGGGTGCTATAATTCACTGTGTCGTACAGGAGGTTCTAGCTTGTGGGACAGAGCGGTGAGGACCTTGTCAAACTTCTCGTAGCGCTCGGCCTGGTTTCCTTCAGAGCCACGACTGCCCCATAAAAGCCTCATCTGAAACTCGGTACAGAAGATTTCCAGCACCTCCTTCCGCTCCTGGAAATCTGTGTGGAGACGGAGAAAGCCTGAATGTTATATATATCTTCATGCCTTTTAGGCTAGCATTAGTAACTGTGTCTAATATTAAATGCTTGGATTTTATATCTGAGTTGTAACACAGGTTGATAGTTTACCCTGTAGTTTGCTCTCGGTGTTGGTGCGATACAGTCCTCCGTGGTGAGCGATGGTCCGTGCTGCTTCCAGGTGACTCATGACCACGTCCACTCCTGACTCCACGCTCTCCCAGGACTCCAGCGCCTCTCCGGACGCCACACCGCGCTCCAGCAGCGACAGCACCGGCACCACGTGAGGGAAAGAGGTGTTCGAGAGCACACAGGTCTCTGGAAGATTCAGAAACAAATACAGTTATACATAAATAAACCTTAAAAAGAGTTCCAACTACTGGGGGACTTGTGATTTATATAATAGCCAGTGCCAAATTAAATAAAAGATTGAGGAGTAATATATAAAAGACAAATAATAAAATGAGTAAAATCCAAATATTCTATGTATTTTTATAAAAATCATTATATTTCTTTTTTTATTATCAATTATATTTATTTAAAAATATTATCAAAGGAAAATAATCCACAAGAACATGAATCCAAATACAGTAAAGTTAATAAATAAAACAATTAATCTTAATTGTAATTAATTAATTGTAATGACAGTAATTGTAATGAATATTATATCCATTAATATTAAGAATTAGTGGTTTACTGATATATATATATATATATTAATTATTATTTTTTCATGGTCTTAGAGAGCAGGGTGTATAAAACAAATATCATAAATAAATAAAAAAATATATACAGTACATTATCTAACACAATTTAATTTAAAAAACATGCAGAATTGCTGTAATTATATTGATTTAATTTTATTAAAAAAATATAACTAAAAATCTGTAAAAAAGAAAAGGATTTATGCTTTATCAACTTTTTGATTCTGCAATCCTATTGTAGTAGTTTGAGTGCACTGGGAATCATATTTTCTCATTTTACATACAGAAGACAATAACATACGACATGAATATGAAATAATGGCAAACTGGATATAACTTAGCATAGTGTGTGCACACAGGTGTTGGCTGGGTTCTTATCTCTATCAAAATAAAAGTCCCACTGCCGTCAATTAAATAGCTGCTTCTGAGACTATACCGATTATCGGCAAATACTGATAATTCAAAAATGCCAAAAATTGGCATTTGGATATATGTATCGGTTAAACCACTATTAAGAACAACACTATATTGTCCATGTGATTGTTTACAAGTTGCCAAGGAGTTGCTAATGCCACTAATATTAAAGGTTCTGTAGTGTAGAATATTAACAGTATTTCGTCATTAAAGAGGATTCTTGTTCTACCTTTCCCATCATTCATGGCCTTCAGGAATGGCTTAAGTTTCTTCTCATAGAGGATGGCGCCTTCTGTGTGTCTCTGTCGCAGTGTTATCCACGTCTGCTCCAGCCGTGAGATCTACACCAAACATCACAGAAGATATAGAAATATAGAACTGTATATCTGGAAAATGATCAGCGTTAGTTACAGACGACAGATAATACATCTAAATAATACTGTTCTGATATACAAAATTATGCATTACTGTTGTTTTTAAACTTGCTATTGAGCATTGGCACGTGTGGTTTGAGAGGACAGGTGTGTTCTTGTCACCTGCGGCAGCTCCAGCGCTCTCATGACCGCAGCGAAGCCGAACATGTTGCCCATGTTGCTCTTGAGTTCAGCAGCCAGCTGGATGGTTTTATGCAGGAGGGCGGCTCTCTCCTCGGTGCTGCCCGTACAACCCAACAAATCCACCGCCATCATTATAGACATTGTGTAAAACCTGTCGAACAAGACACAGCTGATCACTCAAATATATTCAATACTGCTAGCTGTATCTCTGTAACACGCATGATGGCTTGTTTGATACATGTATGTTTTTGGATTTAAATGAGCACTGCTGTGTTCATTTTCAACTTATGTAAAAAACAGTAATATTGCAAAATATTATTTACATAATACCACTGTTTCATATTTTTATTTATTTTAACATGTAATTTATTCCTGTGATGTAAAGCTGTATTTTCAGCATCATTCCTCCAGTCTTCAGTGTCACATGATCCTTCAGAAATGAGTCTAATAAGATGATTTACTGCTCAAGAAACAATAAATATTATTATTATCAATGTTGAAAACATTTGAGCTGCTTAATATGTTTATGGTAAATGTGTTTGGACAATTATAAATGTCTTTACTGACACTGTTGATATATTTATTGCATCCTTGCTTAAAGCTGCAGTAGGTAACTTTTGTAAAAATATATTAGTTACATATTTGTTAAACCTGTCATTATGTCCTGACAGTAGAATATGAGACAGATAATCTGTGAAAAAAATCAAGCTCCTCTGGCTCCTCCAAGTGCTCCTATTGCCATTTGCAGAAACTCCATCGCTCCCGGTAAGAAACAACCAATCAGAGCTGCGGTCCCTAACTTTGTTTGTGTTCAAAATGTAGAAAAATTTATATAATAAGCGAGTACACCCTGAATTTATTTTCCAAACCGTGTTTTTAGCTTGTCCTGAATTACTAGGGTGCACCTATAATAAGTGTTTATATTCAGACTATTTTAGATTGCTTCGGGGGTACCGCGGCGGAGTAACACAGTACCTTTGTGATTCTTCATAGACATAAACAGAGAGAAGTAGTTCCGGCTACAATGTTCTTCCGCAAGACGCAAGCAGTTCTGTTTATTAACCGCTAGAGCGTCAAAAGTTCCGTCAAAAGTATATATATATATGCTTAACAAAAAAATTAGTTATCATCTTTATTTTATTTTATTGTTTCTATTTTTATTGTATGGTTTTCTTCTGAATTGTTTCCATTATCTGTGATTCTGTGAATGCGCTGAAAGGGATAGTTGTGCTGGTTGGAACAGAGTTGACTGGACTTCACTGGCTGTTGATGTCTGTGTTACTCCCTTCACTTGAGAACGGCTGTGTCCTGATTATGATTTGTGTGTGTATGAGTGTAAGTGTCTCCTCACCTCTCCAGCAGATCCAGTCTCAGCTGGTGTCCATGTGGAAGAGTCAGCAGCTCCAGCCCCGAGCTCACTCCCATCATCCTCTGCATCTCCTTGGTAACGCCCAGTATCCTAGCAACCTGCAGATGGCCACACAGATACAAGAGCATTATATTCAGCCCCGCCCCTTTATTTCCATCCCAACATAATCACAGTCAGAACAGAAGACAGTTAATTACCCTTGAACTCATCACATGATGGAGAGAGTTTATTAACCCTGAAGGTGTAAATGTTAATGGAAGACAACACTGATGAAAGTCTGATATCAGTCAGCTTCACATGTGCCTTACGTGATGTCGTATCTGTTCGTCTGCCGCGGGCTTTACCGGGCAGTTTTACTGTTTGTGTACTTCTTTGGGAGTGTTTGGGAATGTAAATGTGTATGGGATCTGGTAATGTTGTCCCGGGTCATCTAAGAATAATTGATTCAATAATAAACAATAATTTGCAATATCAGTCAGGTATTGAAAAGCATATTATTTACTCACCCTGAAGTTGTCCCAAACCTTTATTGCTTGTGTTGAACACAAAAGAAGATATTGTGAAGTATATTGGTAACAAAACAGTTGATGGTAGCCATTGACTTACACACTTACTAAGTGAATGGCTACTGTCAACATTTTTTAAAATATCTTCTGAGTGAGTAAATGAGTTTTCATTTTTGGTGAACTATCCATTTTAAGGGGGCTAGACATTATATAGCAGAGATATATGGGCTTTAAGTTGAGTCTGGCCCAAAACAAAGACCACGTGACCAGACTTCAAGAAACTGATATGTACAGTTCTTACCGACTTATTAGATTTTGTAATAAATATAAAATATAATTTTCTATAATTAACAATAAGGCAGTATTTATTATTATTAGAATTATTATAAATTTTCATTTATTACAAATATGCATTCACCTAAAACCTATCCAACTAAAAGTATCTATATTAAAAACTGAACCTGGGCTATATGGTTAAAAATCTGTTTGTTTTTGACCCAAAGCAACTGAAAAATGTATCTAGAAATTAAGAAACCGTTAATTAATAAAAAATTATAAATAATATTTTTACTCAATTATACAAATTTTCATTTACTTAAAAAATACATTAACATTATATAAAAATAAAAACGTGTCTCACGTCAAATCATCTGTACAGTAGGTGTATTGTATAAAATTTAAATATAAATTTAGGAACTCTAAAAATTCCTGTAATGACCCAAACTTGCATCATTATGAAGCAACATTTTGGTCAATTCACTCTTATGTAACCCTGGAAAAGGTTAGATAATTATGATAAGGGTTTAAATGTGTATTTTGAGCTCTTTTTAAAATGATTATTCTAATGTTATTTTTCAATATTTCTGAACAGGATTTTTGCCTGATGTGTCACTTGTTCCCATTATTATGATTGGTTTCAGATGGAGTTGAACTGCAGTTTGTGGATTGATTGTTTTATTATGAACACTTAACAATAACCTTTGCTTTGTATAGAATTCCTAATAAGCAGTGAAGCAACACAGAAAAATGTCAATAGCTAAAACATTTGTTATATAGTGTAGTATATATATTATATAGTATTTTTTTTACCATGCAGTCTGCCTTGGTGATGTGCTTGGCGGCTGTTTTGGGATCCACCTCCGCCAGCAGCTCCTTCACCCTCTTCAACACACTCATCTCCAGAGGTTTATTCTCGGCTGGCAGAAGAGTGGACTGGTATTTTCCAGGTTTGAAGGAGGAGCTGGTCTCCACCAGGGGGAGCGTGAAGCCCTCCATCTCTTCTGGAGCTCCAGAGCCCGGGCTTTGGCCATCCTCCACCCTCAGCCTCTCGACGTAGCTCTTGCAGGGAGGAATGGGGGCTTGACCGGGTCTCAGCTCACAGTAGCTGCCGTCCTGCTCTGAACTTTCTGACGGGTAACTGTGGGCAGGCATGGAGTGGGAGCTGGGGGGCAAGTCTGAGCAGGTAAGGTTGTTATTGGAGGAGGATGGTGAAAGATGTGGATCACTGGAGCGCCGCATCACCGGAGAAGGCGGGATCACGGCGAGGACACGCCCACCTGAGCCATGTCTGTGGCGGGAGACTGGAGAAACAAACAAAATAACAGACTTTTACATGCCTCTCTGAAACGCTTGGTTTTGATTGGTCAGTAGCAACATTCGGAGTTCAATTATTCCCAGATAATGAGTGTCGTCAATAAAAATGACCGTTCAACAAGGTATTGGATTGGAGGCTTGCTCTTCTTTCGTGTCTATCGTAGGGGATGTGTTTTTTTTAAAAAAAGGAAGTTCTTTCAAACTGAGCTCAGTGATTTTAGAATTCTGTGCCATGCGTGAGACGCTGCAAAAGTGGGATGCAAAGACATTTTTGCAGTCCACTGTCCATGTTTTTCTATGTAAACATGTGCTAAATGGACATGTTTGACCATTTTTCTTTTGCAGCGGCACGGCATACTATAAAAGCAACTTGTCCATAGACCTTGGATTTTTCCATTTTGTCTCGCATTTGCGGTTAAAAACACAATGTCTGTGGAATGCAAGGTTAAGAGACATGTTTTTCAAAAGTTAAACATTTCAATAGTTCTGTCTGAATGGCCCTCAATAGTAGGCCTATGGTTATATTGTTGTAGTGTTGATCTCATTGTGCAGAAGGATTATTTTTGCTCACTAGATGGGGCTCTTCACACAGAATGCGTTTTTCTATTACTGCTACTTTTCCATGTAATCGTGCTAGATCGATGTGTTTGACCATTGTTTTTGCGTCTTGCGTCTTGCATCCTGCCAAGGACACAACGTTCTTAAACCATGGGATTTGTTTCCCATTTCACTGCTTGCAACTCTTGTTTTTTTTTTTTTCAAAGCAAAAATTTGTTCTGTGTGAATGGATCACTATAATATAATAAATAGGTAAGATTTTAAAATTTCTTCTCAAATCAATATTTCATGTCCCTGCTATTATGTTAGTGCTGATCATCTGTGTAACATGTGTAATAAGTACCTTAAATGTTTGAACTTGTCTGGTCATCTTGGCTTAAAGCTTGCCAAGAACGTATTTCTTCAAAGAAGTTAATAACATATTTCAAATCAAATCAGTAATTCACTTCATGTTGAGGTCCTGATCACCCTGTCTAGGATTAATTTGCGGTAACAACCACCCGGATGTATATTATCCTTTACTATTAGGGTGGGCTAACAGAATCAGTGGGTTTAAATATTCCGATAGATGCATGAGAATGTGTGTGTGGACTCACTGGAGCTGTAGGCAGGGGACAGCGGGCAGCGGTACTCTTGGATCTGATCCATGCTCATGGCGCAGTTCCTCATCGCATCCTTATGATGCACTGTAGAGGGGCTGGAGAAGACAAACATGCTATTAAATCCTTCATTATATATATCAAAACACATTTTACATGTCAAACCAATCAAGCATGGTGCACAACTTATAAGCCACAGCTACAAGATTTCTAAAAAAAAAACACATTCAGTGCTGCTAGAGATGACATGCACAGAAGCAGGTGAAGGGTTTCCATGTGGCCAAATCTGTGTGGAAAACAGGAGTGAGTGGGAGGGGGTCTGTGCCAGCTGTGAACACACACACACACACACACACACACCAGCTGCTGCCCTCCGCTGGTTTCACCTCCGGCTCGACTGTCTGAGGCTCATCTGGCTCTGTAGGCTGGGCCGCACTGCTAATACAAGACATCCTACATGAGCACATCACCCCTGCATCTCTGACCTGTTAATATGCCTGATCTCAGACCTGAGATACCTG
Organism: Carassius gibelio; assembly: GCF_023724105.1. Lineage (NCBI taxonomy): Eukaryota > Metazoa > Chordata > Actinopteri > Cypriniformes > Cyprinidae > Carassius > Carassius gibelio. The sequence continues at coordinate 17,569,080 of NC_068380.1, read as the reverse complement.
AACATTTTCAAGATTAAGATATATGTATACAAAAAAAAAATAAAAATTGAGACTCTAAACAAATTGAATGCCTGGTGATCATTAAAAACTAAAATGAATATGGTCACAGAACATGTTATTTTGAGACCTCTTGTGGGCAATTAAAAAACAAAAATGACTACTGATACAAAATAAATAAATAAATCAAAACGAAACAAAATGTTATTTTGAGACTGATCCAGTTTAGCTCCTGGTGGTCACTAAAAAACATGAATATGGTCACAAAACAAAACAAGGCACTATGAGTTAGCTGCTTTATTATTTGAGAAGAAGAAGATGCTGATGATGCTGATGATGAAGGTCTACCTGTGAGGAATGATCTTCTCTGTCGTCAGTCCATCTGTCATAGTAACGCTTCTTCTCTTGATGTGCGCCCCCCTCGGGGTCGAAGGTGAATGTGCAGATCCCGGTCTCCCACCGGCCAAAGCAAACGTGGCCTCCAGGTACCTCAGAGGCAGCGTGCGGTTGACCGGACACTGCAGCTGAGCTCCGGTGCGTGGGCACACGGGTCGTCCCGTGCCAGCGTGGTGCCTGACCAGCGTGGGGACAGAGTCGAAGCTCTCATGCTCCAGCATGTACTGGATTTTGGTTTGCCCGCTTTTGACCAGGACTTTACTGATCCGAGAGTGGATGACTTCCTGCTGCCAGCGACACGTGAGGACATAGTCGCCCGCGGTCGACAGGGAGTCCCGTACGAGGAAGTCACCGCTACGCAGAACCAACGTTTCTGAGGCCTGTGTTCACACAAATAAAAGAAAAGGCATTATTAAAGGAAACGTTGCGAGCTGGACTCAAACCCACATTTCCCACATAAGCACCACAGCTCAACATGCTACTTTTTAGACACTTTCCCCCCAGAACATTCCAGTGGAAATGTGTTTTTTTTTTAAATAAACACATTTTTAAATGAAAATAAATAAATTAAAATTATTTTTCTTTGGTAATCAAAACTTTGATTTTTTTTAGATCACTGTTAGCAACTGAATCCATAGAATAACTTGCATACTTTACACAAGTTTTGATGAAATGCCACAGATGTTATTCTTTATGTACTACATGCCTCTGTTCCAGCAGATGGCACAACAGTACATTTGGTGAGGTCAGGAGTGCAGCATGGGGGCGTATCACCATGGCGACTAGCTATAGTTTTTAATAGAGGTGGCTGGAGTTTCTCTTTACTCCAGCTTGAGCAGGAATACATTATGCTAATGCCCAGATGGCTGCTCTCATAGTAGAGACAGCGTGGGCTGTAGTTTGACGGCTCTATGGTGCAAAAAAGGGCACAAACAGACTCTCTCACAAACACATGCTGACAGAAAAACCCAAACATGCCCAAAGCAACAAATATACAGTACACATCAAAACATTATGTATAGAATGCACATAGAAAAATACTGTAAAACTGCTAACGAAGGTTTTAATTCAAGAACTTCTCCAGTTACATGCACACTTGTTTGGACATCGTAGTGTGGACTTCCCTTTGACATCCATTGTTCTCAGTGTTGAGATGTGCAATCTTTTTGAAGTTAAAATACTTTCATCCATTACCACTTAATATGCAGAGACAACTGGAAGTCATTTGTAGGCGGTTTCCTGAGGAGTGAAACACTGGTACTTTCAAAACATTTCTCTATTTGTTTGAGAGAACAGTTTGAGATTTTGGGAAGTTATAGCCATAGATGGCAGAAAATTACTGAAAAACTAAATTCGAATTTGCAAATAAATATTATAAAAATTCAAATTATTTTCGAATTTAAAATGCATCATTTCAGTTAGGGTGAAGAAAAGCTTTTGGCTTCTCTTCTGAGGCAACAAGAGGGCGCATTGGGCATAATATTACTAATGCACGTTTATTCAAAGCATAAGAAAATATGACTGTGAAAAAAGTGCATAAAGTAATGTTTACAAACTAATTATAATTAAGTATCTTGAAGAACAACAGCGTCATTTGTGCATGCATAGTTTAATACAGAGAGGTGAAAGCCAATCACACAAAAAATCCCCTTAAGCTATACATTTGCAACTGTGAGAGGTGAGACATAAACTCACAATTAAAAAAAAAAAAATTCTAAATTCTGACTTTTTTCCCCCAGAATTGTGAGATATAAACTTACAACTTTAAAGAATTGCGGGATATAAACTTGCAGTTGTGAGAAATAAAATGGGAACCGCAATTCTGACTTTTTTCTTGAGATATAACCTCTCAATTTTAACATTTTGAAGTACAATTTAGATGAAAAAAAAGACTCAATTTTCTTACTGTTGCAAGTTTATATCTCACAATTCTGAATTTATAACATGTAATTGCGACTTTATATCATGCAATTCTGAGAAAAAAGCTCGGAATTATGAGAAAAGTTGCAAATACCTTTTTTTTTATTTTTATTTTTTTATTCAACGGCAGAAACAAGCTTCTATATTTTTTGTACACTGTTTTATTATTGTGGTATAATCAGTTTGGCACAAATCCAACTCCAAATCCAAAATTAACTTCCGAAATTAAATGTCGTTTTACATGACATTTTCTTTTCGTCTAAGTGCTAGAATAGGCTGCAAAGTGGACCAGACCCTATTGCGTTTAGTCAAAATTCTGGCTGTGTGAGACTGTACCACAAACACACCTCTCGTGGAATATGGCCATGGTACCAGCCGTGGCTCCTCATGTCACTGCTACTGAGTTTGAGCTCCTCCTCCAGCTCCTTCCTGAGTTTCTCCGGGGGTGACTCCAGGAGGTACTTCTCCTTGGAGAACTGCAAAAAAACACATAAAAACCAACAGATAAGTCACACCGCTCTACTTCATGAACACACAAATATATGATACAGTAAACTATTGATCACCCTGAGAAAAAAAACGAAACATTCTTGAACAACAATGGCAAGGTTTATTGCCTCACTCATCAAACTGACGTATCAATCCATACGAGATATGAAAAAGTAATTTGAGTCACACAGAGCTTCACTGCACATATTCTTCTGTATAATTTATGTAACATCTAACCATGTTGCTAAAGTCAAAGCATACAAATACACAATGCAGGAAGAGGCTTGCTCGTCTCACTCAAAGAACAGCGTTGTTTAGACAAAGGCACTCTGTGTCCAGTAGAAATAATGCATAATCTATGAGTGTGACAGCTCAAGGCGAAGGTCTCGACCCTCTGTGACACAGGAAAACTAATCCAAACACCGGCGGCATTGTAATGAAGTCAATAAAAAGACAACGGACAAAGCTTAGGGCACTAACAGGGCTCAAAGTCGGTGAAAATGGGAGATGTGGGATCAATTTTACAATCCTGGGTCACTCTAATGGTCTCTTCCTCTCTCTGTCTGTGGTAAACGGATTAGACATCTGCTTTTGCTTTCACTCTTTGACTGATTTTTACACATGGGAACAGGAAAAGATGCTAGATTTCCACTGTCATTTAACTGGTTGTGTGTGTGTGTGTGTGCGTGTGTGTGTAAAGTGTAGAAAGATAGTGAGGCAAGGTCAAGTGTAGGGAGTTATTGCTTTTGTCTCGGCCTCCAGGGGCTGAATCCACCACCTGGGCTTCACCAGACCTCTCCGTAATTTCATATAGACGTCTGTAATTGTCTTTTGCTGCTTGAAGATGGCCAAGAGGTACAATATTCTGGTGTCATATATTCTGGATTTGGGACCATAGAGAAAACCCAGTGTGTGAGCGATAACAGTGCTAGGCTGATATGAGTACTTCATATTGACTTATGAGAGGTGCCTCTCACAAGAGACAGATGACCCTTTTCCAGTTTTTGGAAATTCTCTCCTCCAACTTTATTAGAGTTTATTCAAGGAGTGAGTTTCACCTATACTGTGCTTCCGAGAGAACAGATGAGAAAAAATTAAGTGAGATGAGAAAAGCAGCAAGGCAAGACAAAATATAAAAAGAAGAGGTGAATCGGGATGAGAAGAGGAGATGAGAAGAGACATGATGAGAAATGACAGGACAAATAATTTGAAGTGAGACAAAATACGGCAAGAAATGTGAAAAAAATCTAGATGAATTGAGACAAGAAAAAGCTAAGATGAGACAAGACGACGTGAAGTGAGATGAGACGAGAGCGAGACAAAACGAGATGCAAAGATGTGAATTGAGACAGGAAAAGCTAAGATGAGACAAGACAACGTGAAGTGAGATGAGACGAGAGCAAGACTGAGACAAGAAAAGCTAAGATGAGATGATGTGAAGTGAGATGAGACGAGAGCGAGAGTGAGACAAGAAAAGCTAAGATGAGACGATGTAAAGTGAGATGAGACGAGAGCGAGACAAAACAAGATGCAAAGACATGAATTGAGACAAAAAAAGCTAAGATGAGACAAGACGACGTGAAATGAGATGAGACGAGAGCAAGACTGAGACAAGAAAAGCTAAGATGAGATGACGTGAAGTGAGATGAGATGAGAAAGAGATAAAATGAGATGCAAAGATGTGAACTGAGACAAGAAAAGCTAAGATGAGACAAGACGACTTGAAGTGAGATGAGACGAGAATGAGACAAAATGAGATGCAAAGATGTGAACTGAGACAAGAAAAGGAGAGAAGAGATGAAAAGCTAAGATGAGACAAGACGACGTGAAGTGAGATGAGACGAGAGCGAGACAAAACGACATGCAAAGATGTGAATTGAGACAAAAAAGCTAAGATGAGACAAGACGTGAAAGTGAGATGAGACGAGAGCAAGACTGAGACAAGAAAAGCTAAGATGAGACAAGACGACGTGAAGTGAGATGAGACGAGAGCAAGACTGAGACAAGAAAAGCTAAGATGAGATGACGTGAAGTGAGATGAGACGAGAAAGAGATAAAATGAGATGCAAAGATGTGAACTGAGACAAGAAAAGTTAAGATGAGACAAGACGACGTGAAGTGAGATGAGACGAGAGCGAGACAAAACGACATGCAAAGATGTGAATTGAGACAAGAAAAGGAGAGAAGAGACAAGATGAGAAGAGACGTGACAAGAAAAGACAGGAGATAAAGAAGTGAGGTGAGAAAAGTGGAAAGAAAAAAGACAAAGTGAGATGAGATGAGACAAAAGCAAGAGCACCAGAAGATCTGATAAAGGAAACAAGAGTTCAGAATAAGCCTTGGCAAGCATGCATTGGCAAGCTGCGTTCTGCTTTCGATCACTGATGTCTGAAGACTCCAGAGAGACACCTGGGCTGTTTCAAGTCCCCTTGCCCCACTTAGAGCTGCTCCTGGAGGGCTAAAATGTCTTTCTCACTGCCCTCTTTCTTCCACAGAGAAACCACTTCTGGCAGTCTAATGAGGCGCATGCTGGGGGAAATGACCTGACCTGACCACATGCACAAACACACACACACACACACACACACACACACACAAATGCACAGTGCAACCGCTACAGATGCACAAGGACAGAACGGATTTCAAGGTACAGAGGAGATAAAAGGAGAGATGGAAAGGGGGTGATAGGACCTATGCTGCACATACACCCCCAGCACTGAAGCTCTGGTTGTCATGGAAACTTCCTATTGTGTGAGTCAGCCTGGTGCCTTCATATGTCTCATGCACCACACACACACACACACACACACACACCTCAAGCATTTTACAAAGCAAGAGGCCAATGCATTGTGAAAAACAATTATACTTCCTGGAACATGACAGGGCACAGGCAGCAAAGAGACAGCACTGACACTAAACTTTTTGGGATATAAAATCTACATCTCTCAGTGAGTTTAGTGTAGTCTAATTGTTATGCAGTTGGAGACCTGAATGTCAATCCAATCAGATATGCTTTCCCACGTTTTCCAGAGGACAAATAAACCAGAAAGCATCAGAAAGCACAGACATAACCTTCAACAAAAGTCACCAAAAAGTAGAATTCAGTCCCCAACCAGTTCCCTCTGGACCTCAAATCATTTCTCACAGATTAATATTGTCATAAATATATTTTGTGTTCTCAAGTTTAAGAGAAATGGATTTCTGTTGGAAATAAAGTAGATACATAAGTATTTACCTATTATAAATGGCTACTTGGTAACAACTGCACATATTCACATTTCACCATGTTTACTAGACTAAGCAGCAGTTTGGAGACCACTTTGTCTATTTAGGATTTATTATTTTACATTTATACAAAGTACTATTGCTGGCAACTTGGATATGTACAATAATGCACACTGCTCATTTAATTTAATAGGCATTTAAGCCATATTTGCCAAGAAGGTTATGTAGAGACTGTCCCTCCCAAAACTTTAATTGAATATCTCTGAGCAAACTGTACTTGTGTCCTTCATACCTGTGCTTTTGTCAAATTAAAAATGGCATCTACTATGGAAGGTCTTGAGAAACAAAATACTTGTATTAAATAATTCCATTTGTACTACTATGAATACTCATGCTTGGAAATTTTAGACAAGGTTGACATGATAGCATCATGAGTTTTCAAACATTGTCTGCTAGTTTTTTTTTTTTTTTTTTGCATCGTGTGGGACACATTTTCCTGAAAATCCCTACATAAATTCATGCACAAACACCAACCCATTCAGAGGTGTTTATCTTCAAACCCCCATGGCATGTCATGAATAACATCCAGCAAGATGCATCACCCAATTACACTCAATACCCCCATTCTCTTCTTCGGCCAATCACGGCGCTCCATTTAACCAAGACACCCACCCATCTAATCCACCAGATCTGAGTGAGTGCAGCTGCTCCTCTGGGTGAAAGGAAAGACATAGACACAAAAAACCATTAGGCTTACACCAACCACAGATATGGCAGATAAAGCTTCACAGGTCAGCGCCTGTCAGTGAGTCTGCTCTCTGGGGTAGAGCTAATCCAGTCGGCCCTTCTGAGCACTGACCCAATGCAGTGAGAGATCACAAGACAGTTTGTTGTGATCTGAATGACTTACAACTCTGGTAGAATATGATCCTTAATTGTTTAGTGTATGATGGCCAGTTTTCCCTCTGTGACTGTTTACAAAGTAGGTATGATATCTAGCGTTTTACAGTCTATTCAGAGTAGAGTAGTGTATTCCATCTTTAACATGCCCACAAAGATTCCCCTTAAAGGTTTATGCTTAATGCACAGTTTGCAGCAAATAATAACTTTTTTTAACTTTGAAGTGTTAATGTTTGAGGTTTAAGCTCTGTCCTTCTACATAGACACTGACAAATACAGCCAGTCCTCCGGTTGACCCAGGGATCCCGATTTTAAGATGTTGTCCATCTGCTGCCCATGCGGTGTTGCTGTACCTTTATCCCACCTTAAGCCATCTTAATGCCCCTATCATGCCCTTATCTCCCAGAAAACCATCTTTGCATTATCCCTTCATCTATCCCTGCTGTCTTACACCACCCAAATCTTCCCTAAATCCCTATATCTGTCATCACTGGCCTACATCCCAACATATTAGATCTTTAAACGAGTTCTGTTTCTTGGATTGTCTCTGTTTCAAACACACACCCAAACACACTCTCTGCGGCTGAACACACACATATGAGGTCAGATGAGGTATTACAGCTCATATGACTCTATTAACAACAATACTAAGATGATGATGTGCACACCTAAGACATGTAAATTGATAACCTTGTTTATATGAACACACAGATCCACATAATTGAAATACTTTTGATCTCAGATCAGCTCAGAACGGTAAGATGACCTTAATTATAATACAAGAGGCTAAAAGTTCACATGACATTGATTTCTTGAAGGAACAGGTCATTCAAGGATGAATTTTTTTTCTTTTACATGACGCTATATTCAACTGAAAACAGGATTCTTTTGTTTAGAAGTGCATTGGCCGTTGGTTTACATGACAACAGTGTTTTGGGGACCTGAAAATGCAAACTTTCTAAACAGATTTCAAAGTTTTGAAAACTGTACCATAATCATCTCCGTGTAAACTACAAAACTTTGCGCATGCGTATTACATGTTCAATCTATGGGTCTCATTCATGAAACACGAGCAGAACGAATTTTTGTGTAAATCGCGTGTAAAGTGGTTTTGGCGTAAATTTTCGGATTCATTAAAACGTTCGTATTTTCCAAATGTTAGTTGGTACGAAAGAAATCTACACCTGCTCCCAGCCACGCGTAAATAGTGCGTTTAACGTCTGAACGTTTTGCTCATTAATACGGCTGCATTTTAATTCACCTTAATCGGGTACATATTTACCCAGCATTTTGAAAATAATATTATATATATTAATTACATACGGTTTTTCTTTGAACTTTTATTATGAGAGCCAGTAATAGGATCTGTAATATGCTGCCAAACTTCCTTTTTTAGGACCTGATACGCCACTAGTAAGCTTGAAATAAAATATGGCGTTTTGAATGAACTTCTGATAATAAAACTTCAATTTCTGCAGCTGAGAAATGTTTCTTTTTCAGTCGCTTTTGAGAAGACATGTTGAAATCCTTCGTTTGGTGTCATAATATGATGCTCACATATAGTTGTCAGTCGGATTTAATGGGCGGGATTTATGGTATTTGAGAGTGAGCGTGCACGCGCGTCCCGTTTACGACTGATTGGAATTCATTAACACACACACACACATTTCACTATCACATCTGACGTTTACGAAGTTTTTGTGAATCAGGAGAAGAGTTTTCGGGAAGTTCTCTTTACGCGCAAATCACTCAGATATTTACTCGTATATTTACGAATGTTTCATGAATGAGACCCATTATGTGCACAGCCATTAAAGTGACATCTCCAACTACTGGTCTGGCATGCATACTACAGTATTTTTTTTGTCATTTTTGTGGAAACCTTTTCTGTTTTTAGTGCATTGTTGTTGTATAAACGTATCTTTACTCAATCATTCACTCAAAACACAGAACACAAAAGAAGACATCAAGAGCATTTTCAATCGGCTTTTGTCCACAAATTGAAAATTGTCAGTCGTTTATGGAAAAATTATTTTTCCAAGTCTTCTGAAGCCAAAGTTTTATTGAAAACTTCCCATCTGCCACAGCTCTCAAATTCATACCAAATTCAACTTGCAGTTGCAGATTGAATGCCAGTAGTAATAAACAAGCAGTAGGCCCATGGACTGCTTTTTAGGTAACTTAATGGTTCGTTTTGTCCTTTTTAGAGCATGACAGTACAAATCATCATCATCATCTATTTTCCCTGCATGGTCGCTCTTGGTCACTGTATAAAACCTTTGAATATAAAGGGTGCATGCAAGTACCTTAAATGTGCTCATTTTTGTATCTAAATTGTACATAGCCTATATTATTGGCTTTTGAGGTTCCAGCCCAGTGACAGGTTTTGTGCCTTTTTAGGATAGTATACTGACAAGAACAATCTGCATGTTCAGGAAGACAATTAGGACTATATATTTTGAACGGCAATAGGATGAGCAGATGATGGCAGAATTGTCTGTAACTATTCATTATGTCAAACCTGTAGGTTCAATCAAAACAGTCTAAACTTCCACTGAATTGAATGGAAGAATACAGTACATAACCTTGTATCCAAAGACTCTCAGTAAAGCTTAAAGACAAGTTACTGTAAATAAACATAGCATGAAGTTAAGACGGTTCTTATCTCCATATTTCGAGTGTCTGACTCACTGTCCCGGAGCGTCGTGAGGAACTATAGCACAGGGTTAGTGCTCAGACTCAATTATTAATTCAGTATGTATGGAATAATGCACAGATTGTGAATTAATTCATAAGCTCAGTGTGATATCAGACCCCATAAAATGTATTTTATATATAAATTTTTTCTGATATAGGATAGTTTTGTTGTGTGTTTAGCCATAATTATTTCTCGTATACAAATCTATGCATTAGGGTTTTTCAAATTGCGTTCAAGCCTGGGTTACAATCTTTTTAAACCTCGGGCTGAGAGACCACAGCACGTTTGAACTGGAATAAACCAGATACCGTATTATTTGCTTAAAACGGCCAGACTAATACGATGACATTATCACAGATGAACAAGCAATTATTAAAACAATGTTGTGTCAGTTTGTCATGAGCTCCTGAATATGCAAATAAGAATGTTAACTCGAGGTTTACAAATGTTCAAAGTGACATATTAACCGCTTGTATAGTTTCAGCAGATTTCCAGCTTGGCATCAGGCCTAGATTTCTCTATTCGTTCGTTCGTGTCGTTCTGTCTTTTCACTGCACTTGTTTCTCCCTCTTGTGCTTTGCAGACAAATTTAGGAGCAATGACTCTTGATTGTGAAGTCTCTATTCTTGAAGCCAACTGCACAGCTTCCATCGGCTTCACCAAAGGGTCTGCAAACAACGTCAACATGAAAGAAAAAATGACTGTGGCAGTACCACTGATTGTATTTACACGGGACTCCAAGGTACTTTTTCTAAGCCATTACCGTGGTGGAACATGTCTGAAAATGTTATTGCTTGAAAGTTTCGAAAACTTTGGAGCCTTAATTGGGTCTTCAGTTATGTTTCATTGAATTATTAACTTTGTTTTTCCTAATATTCCATAAGATAAAAAACACAAGTGAGAAAACTGTTGACATATAGAAAGAATATATACAAATAAAAATAAAAAAGCCCAGCCCAGGTGAAAGAAGTAAAGCAAAAGTAACTAAATGTCTTATTTTCCATAACTGAGTAATGCAATTAGTTACTTTTTTTTTTTGTAATGAAATATTGTAATTTATAACTTTTAAAAGTAACTTTCCCCAGCACTGGTTGTACCATGGGACGTTTTGTTACTACTGTAGGGATGCACATACACCCGCAGTCCACTTTAAAGAAAACTAGCAGCAGAAGTTTGAAGAGCACAGCATGACCTCAGCTCACAGCAGAGCAGGAATTAGGTCATCTCAAAGCCGCCCTGCATTTCCTGTTATTGGCAACCCTCTTCACCCATTAAAAAAGAAGCAGCGCTTTTTAGCATTTTGATACAGCCAGTCCCACGTCAAAACACAGACACACACACTGGCTTCTGTCAAACCTGATCAGTCAGCTGCATGCCACGGTGGGCATTTTGCTTTGCCGTGTTCACCAGAGGGTCGTGTGTGTGTGAATGGGCAGTTTTCTCATGTGCCAAGACTGTGACCTCAACACTAGGAGAGCAAACACCTGGATGTGCTGTTGTCATGGAAATGCTGCTTGATCCCCTCTGATGGGACGTCTCAAGGGCAGTGAGATGTGTCTTGGGGGGAATGAGGGGGAAATTCAGGGTGGGTGCATATGGACGACACCCCATCAGCCAGCTGTTCTGTCTGCAACATTAGGCCGGCGATCTGCTGTTGTGGCGTGTGGGGAATTCTGGGTGTGCTGACATACATTCCAGTTCAAGCATTTCTCTAAAGACTGAGTGCTTCCTGCGATCCATCAGGCCTCAGGGTCTGAATGATTTCCTATGCATAGGTAATGATCGTTCCAGATGAGATTCATAATTAAGCATCAATTATGAATTAGCTTCCACACTTCTATTTCAGCTGAAGAAATCTGGGAGTTTTTGTTGGATAACGGCATGTGACTCGCTGTCTAAGAGGATGTGTGACTCCACATGAGCCTCCGCATATATTTGGCTTTTATTTTTTTATTCTTACACTTTAGCAGTCAATATAATAATAATAATAATAATAATAATAATAATAATAATAATAATAATAATAATAATAATAATAATAATAATAATAATAATAATAAAACCTTCACTTTATTTCCCAAATAGCCTTTAGAAAAAATCATAAAAAATTAAACAGTATTTAATTTTTTTTTTTTATTTAATTTTTATCGAAAAGGTAAAGAGAAATGCAATAAATAAATAAATGTATTACATGTAAATAATAAAAAGTTTTATTATAAAATAATAATAATAATAATAATTACTATTATTGTTGTTGTAAAAAAATGGAAATACGAAAATTGCTAATTGTAATAATATCAAAAGCATATACATTAAATGTGTGTTCCATTGCATTTACTTATGTTTATTTTGTGGGCTCTGAAATACATCTTGTAAAACCAGTTGTTTCTCTCACGGATCCCCTAGAACCCTAGAATATAGTTAAAAAACAAACAAACTCCAAATAATAGAATGATGTAAAAAGCAAAATAATGATGAAACCACTAAAGAGAAGGATAAACTGCCTGAAATCACAAATCTCCACTGGTATATTTCGCCCTAGTTAAAAATTCTCATGCATAAGACTGCGTGTATTTATTTAAATGTTTTTTTTTTGTGTGTGTGTGCTACTATTGTGTGCCTCTGCCGGTTTCCTAATGCAGCTCTCTGACACATGGGCCTGTTATGTTGACAGGCGCAGGAGGAACATCCTGATTACCCTCTTCCCTCCAGGCTCACGTACGAGAGAGAGACACAGGACTGGCAGCAAGAGAAAACTGGCCATATGGGGTCTACGGGTGGTTTGGTCCCTATGTGTTTGGGGAGCAGCTCAAAGCAAGTGTGTTTCAGATGGGTTTGGGCATATGGTGTCATAGAGGGGGGCAAGTACCACAGGAAAACACACATGACTTATCTTTCATCGTGGGTTTGGAAGGAACATATCTCTGCAGATAAATGCCTCGACATTCACGGCATCCGTATTAGCCAGATAGCACATCAGCTACAAAAAGCTGAAATCATAGAAACAGCGGGAGCCTCATTCAAGATTTTAACTCCCACAAAGTAAAAACACAATGTTTGGAAAATACATAATGATTGTGGTGGTTAACTTCAACACTTGAACCCTTACAAAAATGAACCAAGGTTTTATTACAGTAAAAGTGCAGTTACCACAGTCTTTTGGCATATTGACTTCCATTTGTATAGCCACAGTTTTACTACAAATGCCATGGTTAAACTATGGTTAGTGTAGCAAAACCACACTGGTTATCATAGTTCAACTATAGTAATTATGTTTTGTTTGTTTTTTGGGGGGGGGTTATTTGTAGTAAAAACATGATTAATTTTCATAAGGGAATGCTTTAACAAACATAACAAATGTAATGTTTTTACCCAATATACGTGTACTCTGTATTATGATTATTCTAACATCACATTGCTAGCTTAGCAACATTTGCTAACCCAAACTTTACTGAAATCAGTTGTCAAGCCACTTTTGAGCAAAATCTGTTCATCTTTGCTGCATTCCTGTCAAAAAAAAAAATGCCTTAAATCTAAAAATTAATGACTTCCAGTGGTAAATATCAATAAGAAACTCTTTTTCTAAACACTAATGGTAATGGACTCATTAGACCCGCTCCAAACACAGTGCAGGCAGTGACGCAATATTATAGCAACACTGACAGCCACCTTACCTGACCGCACGATTGTTAATATTCATGAACTGTCACAATGAGCCATTGCCATCCAGAGACACCCCTGCTTCCTGTTTCTCTGAGAGAGCAACCAATTAAGAGCCGATTTACAGGCTGTGAGGGGTCACAGGGTCAAGGCACTGATGGATTGGGGGATCTTAGGACACGCCAATATAACCCCATCAAAAACTGTTATGAATCCAACATCTCTGTCTATGAAAGGTAGCAGCTTTTGTGCGTGTGTGAGCAGATCCGTGTATTAGTCTAGTGTAAAAGAGTAAGGCCAAGGGCTGTTTTATGTTCAAGTAAACCGCACATCCAACAGCGCCGCACTGGGCACTGCCCCAAATTAGAGAACTGCAGCAGGGGGAATTGGCAAAGGAATATAAAGACACATCCGATTGATTAATCAATAAATGTCAGCCATAGATTAATTATCCAGCCTGGAAGACGTACCAACTGAAAGTATGAGGAAACCAAGTTCAATAAAAGACTTCAAACATCAGTTATATAATAAAAGTAAAAAGTCTTTGAACATGGACCTACTCATCTGACTGTCAACAGATTCAAAATGAATCCAACCTGCTAAACTCAACCAGTTCATCCGTTTCTGGACTCCTGGACATGAATGGATCGCTGTGTTGCCTTAAAGTGAAAGGTCAATACAAGTGAATTTATGAGTGTAACCTTACAGGCATCTTCCATTGCATCCTCAATCCATCTCTCAGACCTTCAGAGAGAAAGATAGAGGGGGGAAACGATGACAGGAAGTGGAGGAAAAAAGCTCTTTAGGAAGCACATGTCACGCAGTGTTTGTGCTTTGAGAAAATGTTAACGGATCATTGTCTGATGGAGCCACAATGCTATTGATGTGTGTGTGTGTGTGTGTGTGTGTAACTATGGTTATGTTCACACAGCAATCAAATATTTGTGCTTTCTTATTCTGTGTGCAGGTTCTGAGGTTGCTCAAAAAGTATTAAAATTAGTTACTGAGTTAAATGTCAAGTACTGCAGAAAGGTATTAAAATCTGAAAAGTTAACCTATGCTGCTTTAATACTTAAATTTGCAAATTAAATGCATTCACTGCACTCTCCCAGCTAGTAAGGTGTCAAGACCTATATATGTTCAAAAATGACAAAAATCTTGACAAAGAATTGTTACAACGATGAAGGCAGCTTGCTGAAACATCTGTTGATGATTTTTATCTCCTGGTTTAACAATTAATATAATCAATACATATTACATATTATCAAAAGATGTTGATCCAGGAACATGTCTTACTTGGCAAAATCAGGGTGACCTAGGAATACACACACACACACACAGTGGCAAGAAGATCTGCCTTGTAATGCCGGCTGGCAGGTCACAGAGAGATATCACTGTCAGGCACACATGCACACACAAACACACACCTGCCCTTCTGTCATCCACCCCTGATAGCAGCCAGAATGCCTTTGAGGTCATTTCAACATCACATCTGGTGTTTGCACTGAATGAAAAGGATATCGCGGCTTGCTTCCTTGCATTTCTGCACCTGTCTCTCTATCTCACCTCAGTAAGACACGTTCTCTGTATATTTCATTACATTGTTGAGCCTGCAGCAGTCAGCCCTTGAGCGGTGCTACGATTGGCTGGAGATGATGTCATCTCTTCCGGAGAGCTCCGCAGCGGTGCATGCCATTGGCTGGCAGCGCAGACGGCGGCGGAGTGCTGAGATCTCACTTTCATTCATGTACAGCTGGGGAGGGGCACGCATTGGCGGGCGGCCCGTGACCTCTCAGATAGGGTCGCACTGTAGCGGTACACAGTTAAACTCTCCTGGCACAATGATGCTTCAGATATCCACTCGAATTAAGTGCTAATGGGAGTTTATAATATGATGGACAAAAGTGTAGAGAGCAGGGCTTTGTTAATACACACACGTAAATGTCTGCGCCAGCAGGTTTAACAGTATTCACACATTCATTACACACACATTTACACACAGCCACATGATGACTGGAGCAGCCTATTCAGTGTGTCTCTGGTGGGGGTTGGGATACGGGGTGGGGTTGTCCTGGAGCGTGAGGCTGTCACCATGGCGACACTGCAGATGATGCACTTCTGGAGTGAGGGGAGCGGAGATGAAGAGTGCTGGGGAACTCCCATACACACAGATAAACACACCCCAGACTGCTTGTGTGCGTGTTTGTTGCCGCTTAGCTAATCTCCCACTGGACGTACACTATTCCTTCTCAGCATGTGCTGAACCATATCACACACACTCGGTATTAGCCAGCAATATCCCACTGCGATGTCAATGTCCATTTCTCTCTTCTCTCGCTCTCAGTCTCCACCCTGAACATGATGTCATTGTTTTTCTGTAGCTGCTGCAAAGGCGAATGAACAAGCCTCTTCTAAGACTTTCAAGGAGATATCCACTCTTCTGGATGCTCATCATTTCCCAGTTCTCTTTCTGCTACACCTTCCTTTCTAATAGCCACCCTTGATCAATGCGCCAATGACTACGAGTAGAGCCCCCTGCCTTGCACACAACTAGCAAAACTGGGTTAAGTCAATTTAACATACAATGCAAAACTGGAGATTATATGCTCTAGATGAGTCTATAAGGAATCCAATTCAGACAACACAGCAGTCTAAAGAAGCTTAAAAGATTGCTATGCCATTTTGCCGCAATTTAAATTGTATTATCATCACACTTTGCCAAGGTATGGCTGAAATGCAATTGAATTCATTTACTCTAATTAACGGTCTAATCTTTCCTTCTCGTCATTTTGTCATTTAGGGTGATTTGGTTTCTGTGTGATGGGTGGTATCTATTCAATAAAAATGCATTTTTGAGCTTGTTCTAATGTATTGTGTTATCAAGCGTTGCATAATTCTCTGCTGTCGATAGTAATTCACTATAGTGGCTTTTCTAAAGTGACGGGTGCTATGGTAATGCAGAATGATGCTTAAAGAAAACACATGGTAACAGCTTGAACAAAGCTCAAACAAGAGAAAGCATAAGCCTGGTCTCATGCATTTCTGACCCAAATTTCTATCATTTTGAAACACGGCAACAACGACATGAATGGATTTAACATCACCTCATAAAAAACTATAAAGACTAAGGAATATTGGACTACAAAGACACAATGCCAAGTCATGTAATGGACATATTTTCAACACTAGATAAGGCCATGTAGAGAACACTGTTTAGGAATAATCAGGATTAAAAAGACTGTTCAAAAGGACAAGCTGTGTCTTGAACCCCCTTCACCGATCATCCTACATGCGTGACTGATTCTACCTATCAAGATTAATGTCTGCAGCCCCACTGATGGCCTTGAAGTGGCCTGCTCTCTTGTGACCAAAACTAAAAAAGTAATGACAAGGCCCCCTCCTTGTTTAAAAGAGAAGCTAGAGCATGGGTCTTCAGCCCTGCTCCTGGAGAGCTACCATTCTGCAGATTTCATCATCAATCCCAATCAAATACACCTGAACCAGCTAATCAATTGATAATTACAGACAGTTGTGTTGACATCTGCATGACTGTAGCTCTCCAGAAGCAGGGTCGGACATCACTTACATGCACCTTTTCTTGCTAGAAAAAGGGCCTGCTGCTGCCCATTGACCCCTGAGGTCAAGCTGTGATAAAGGTCAAGTGGACATACAAAACAGACCTGACTCTAGCCTACACCACTTCCCAGCCCCCTTTGCTTTGGTCCACACCCACCTGCTCAACACGTCCTCTGAAGGACTGAAACTTTAGGACTTCTCTGCCGTGATATCGACTTATCTTTCACTTCAGAGGAAATTAATTCCTGCTGGTGTTGACAATCCTCTGTCACTGAAGCATCTGATAGTGGACGGCTAAGACAGAAACACTTACTGTTCAGAGCTAACAACCAATCGCACTGACCTATTGGATTTACAACGTGATTGTATTGGATATTGAAGCAGTGGA
Source organism: Carassius gibelio (assembly GCF_023724105.1). NCBI lineage: Eukaryota > Metazoa > Chordata > Actinopteri > Cypriniformes > Cyprinidae > Carassius > Carassius gibelio. The sequence goes on along the minus strand of NC_068380.1, from coordinate 17,551,831 downwards.
GAGGATGAGTTGAGGGAGGGATGAAAGACAGACCTGGTGAAATCTGCACTGAAATGAGCTGAAAGTATCTCTTCAGCTCTCTATGATCTCGTAAATGGACAGAAGCATAAAAGCCTTCTGACGGCCAGCCGTGAAAAAAATGCCCTCTGATCTATGTTCAGATAATTGAAAAACAACGTATTAATTCCACTTTCATTCCACTAACACTTAAATATGAAATACATCTAAAATAGCACACAACCAGCCCAAAGTTTCTTAGATGTAGTGCACTGGCAGGGTGAAGGCAAATCAAATACTCAGCCACATTATTGTTAAATCATATTCCAAAATAAAAGAGAGCAATCGATTATCAAATTTCACATCAAATAATTAGTTTCCTAACTCTAGCCCTGTACCCCAATACTACACATCCCTAATAAAACACACCAAAATCGACCTGAAATCGGCTAAGAAATTCACACAAAATGTGTTGTTGTTAGAGGTGCTCCAAGACCAAAGTTGGGAGCCACTGCTTTAAACATATGCCACTAATCTATGAAATTTCAGGATGACCAAAAAGCTAGCTTACAAAGCTAGTCCCAATAAATGAGGTTCATGAGTTTTGTGATGAACTTGTTGGGCAAAGGTGTCTGAACCTGATTCTGGAGGGCCATGTTCCTTCAGAGTTTAACACCAACCCCAGTTCACGAGTTCACACTTACATATAATTAACTGAATATTATAATGCGTATTTGGCGTGCTGTCCGGGGAAGGGGCTCCGAGCTCGGGAATGGCCCGAACCTAGAGTACCCCCCAAAAAGCTAAAGAGCAGGAGGACAGCCGGCCGAACTAAAGACCCCCCCAAATGAGTGCCACGTTTGGCGGGCTGGCATCTCGAGAAAGGGTCTGAATGTTTGTCCAGTGGGCCTGTGATGGCGGCTCACTGTACCTGGACTGACGGGCCCTGCTGGCCTGCAACGGGGAGCAATTGTAATTTGGAGCGACTTATCAGGTGAGTTTGTGCCTTTCTCCGCTGTGAGACCATTGCTCGCTGGACCGAAAGAGAAAACAGGAAAGAGAGAAAATGGAAGCTTGACCGGGAGATTTTCTCACACTGCGTCCGTTGTGAGACCAAATGCTCGCTGGACGAAAGAGAAAACGTAAGTGCTCTACCGGGAAAGTTCTCACTGCGTCCGCTGTGAGACCAAATGCTCGCTGGACAGAAAGAGAAAACAGGAAAGAGGAAAATGAGAGCTTGACCGGGAGATTTTCTCACACTGCGTCTGCTGTGAGACCCAATGCTCGCTGGACGAAAGAGAAAACGTAAGTGCTCTACCGGGAAAGTTCTCACTGCGTCCGCTGTGAGACCAAATGCTCGCTGGACAGAAAGAGAAAACAGGAAAGAGGAAAATGAGAGCTTGACCGGGAGATTTTCTCACACTGCATCCGTTATGAGACCCAATGCTCGCTGGACGAAAGAGAAAACGTAAGTGCTCTACCGGGAAAGTTCTCACTGCGTCCGCTGTGAGACCAAATGCTCGCTGGACAGAAAGAGAAAACAGGAAAGAGGGAAAATGAGAGCTTGACCGGGAGATTTTCTCACACTGCGTCCGCTGTGAGACCCAATACTCACTGGACGAAAGAGAAAACGTAAGTGCTCTACCGGGAAAGTTCTCGGTGCGTCCGCTGTGAGACCAAATGCTCGCTGGACAGAAAGAGAAAACAGGAAAGAGGGAAAATGAGAGCTTGACCGGGAGATTTTCTCACACTGCGTCCGCTGTGAGACCCAATACTCACTGGACGGAAGAGAAAACGTAAGTGCTCTACCGGGAAAGTTCTCACTGCGTCCGCTGTGAGACCAAATGCTCGCTGGACAGAAAGAGAAAACAGGAAAGAGGGAAATGAGAGCTTGACCGGGAGATTTTCTCACACTGCGTCCGCTGTGAGACCCAATGCTCGCTGGACGAAAGAGAAAACGTAAGTGCTCTACCGGGAAAGTTCTCACTGCGTCCGCTGTGAGACCAAATGCTCGCTGGACAGAAAGAGAAAACAGGAAAGAGGAAAATGAGAGCTTGACCGGGAGATTTTCTCACACTGCGTCCGTTGTGAGACCCAATGCTCGCTGGACGAAAGAGAAAACGTAAGTGCTCTACCGGGAAAGTTCTCGCTGCGTCCGCTGTGAGACCAAATGCTCGCTGGACAGAAAGAGAAAACAGGAAAGAGGGAAAATGAGAGCTTGACCGGGAGATTTTCTCACACTGCGTCCGCTGTGAGACCCAATACTCACTGGACGAAAGAGAAAACGTAAGTGCTCTACCGGGAAAGTTCTCGGTGCGTCCGCTGTGAGACCAAATGCTCGCTGGACAGAAAGAGAAAACAGGAAAGAGGGAAAATGAGAGCTTGACCGGGAGATTTTCTCACACTGCGTCCGCTGTGAGACCCAATACTCACTGGACGGAAGAGAAAACGTAAGTGTTCTACCGGGAAAGTTCTCACTGCGTCCGCTGTGAGACCAAATGCTCGCTGGACAGAAAGAGAAAACAGGAAAGAGGAAAATGAGAGCTTGACCAGGAGATTTTCTCACACTGCGTCCGTTGTGAGACCCAATGGTCGCTGGACGAAAGAGAAAACGTAAGTGCTCTACCGGGAAAGTTCTCGCTGCGTCCGCTGTGAGACCAAATGCTCGCTGGACAGAAAGAGAAAACAGGAAAGAGGGAAATGAGAGCTTGACCGGGAGATTTTCTCACACTGCGTCCGCTGTGAGACCCAATGCTCGCTGGACGAAAGAGAAAACGTAAGTGCTCTGCCGGGAAAGTTCTCGCTGAGTCTGCTGTGAGACCAAATGCTCGCTGGACAGAAAGAGAAAACAGGAAAAAGAGATAATGAGAGCTTGACCGGGAGATTTTCTCACACTGCGTCCGCTGTGAGACCCAATACTCACTGGACGGAAGAGAAAAGGTAAGTGCTCTACCGGGAAAGTTCTCACTGCGTCCGCTGTGAGACCAAATGCTCGCTGGACAGAAAGAGAAAATGGGAAAGAGGGAAATGAAAGCTTGACCGGGAGATTTCTCACACTGTGTCCACTGAGAGACCCAATGCTCACTGGACAAAAGAGAAAACGTAAGAGCTCTACTAGAACAGTTCTCGCTGCAAGACCAAATGCGGGAGATGCAGACAAGGCTCATGCAGGAGTGGACACTGTTGCGGCAGCGGGGAGATACAAAAAAGGCTCCTGCGGGAGCAGACACTGCTGCGGCAGTGGGGAGATCTGTGGCAGTGAGGAGTTACGGGAAAGGCTCCTGCGGGAGCAGACGCTGCTGTGGCAGTGGAGAGATACGGAAAAAGCTCCTGCGTGAGCAGATACTGCAGTGAGGAGGTACAGGAAAGGTTCCTGCGGGAGCAGACACTGCTGCGGCAGTGGGGAGATATGGGAAAGGCTCCTGCGGGAGCTGCGGCAGTGAGGAGGTACAGGAAAGGCTACTTGCTTTTGGCTGCTGTAGATATTGGCTGCGGGAAGAGTAAAAAGGGTTAGTAACATTTGATGGGGCAAGCAAAAATGAATGGGTAGCCTACTGTGTTACCAGCTTAGCAATTGGTTGCCTGATTTGACAATTCCTCAAGCATTGTCCACATTATTATGTTACTGTTGGAAAAGCATATTTTCCTCTCATTTGGCCTCCGGGCTCTTAGGCGGTCTCCCGGGCGGATACGTTTGGAAGGCTGTTTTCACGTTGTTGTATGGACTGTGGAAAAAAGGGTTTTGGAAACGATGAAGCATGTTTAGTCTTGCAAGACATTGTACCCGAGGACATGATTATAGCAGTAACGTACCAGTCCCCCCCCATTTTGCATGGAGACAGAAATTACATACCCAAAATAAAAATGTTTCTGCTCATGATTCTTTCTGACTAGATACATTATCGACGTTTGTCCCTGAGCTGACACTTCAACGTTTTACCGTTCAGGAATAGGAATCGTATTCCTGATAGAATTTACTAAATAACTGTCACTGAAAATATGTTTTATCGAAATATTGGTCAAATATCGAAGCCAGAGTCTTTAGACTTTCAATTGATGCACGGTTTATCCATATCAAGTCAGAGTGAAGTTTAACGTGCTGTGGAAGTGAAACAATAATAAACTGGGGCCGTCGGCGATGCTTGCAAGTAGAGATGTTCCGATACCCTTTTTCTCTTCCCGATACCGATTCCGATACCTGGGCTCAGGGTATCGGCCGATACCGAGTACTGATCCGATACCTGGGTGTGTATCTGTATATACAGCTGTATATACTACTAGCCCTGTGTAAATTGCTAGAATTCTTTTTATGGTGTGCTTCAGACAGATCCCTCAATAAAACATGAACAAATACATGGTGAACTACTGTATTTATTACAGTATTTTTATTATCTAACATGAATTTGACAGTATTATTTATTTTCATATGCAAAAAAGAACTTCAAATGCAGCCAAAAATCTAACACCGCAAACTAAAAAAGGTATTTAAGTTTTACAATATAACTGTATAAAAAAACTGCAACAAATAAGTCTAGGAATATAAAAAAAGATCTATTAATCAGATAATCTCTTTACAACAAAACAGGTAAAAAACAAGCAACCATCTAGGCATAATTATTATTATTATAGAGACGTATTATTATTACTGTAGGCTACAACAGTAGCTTTATATATTGTCAATTTACTCATGTAAACCAAACATTTATTTTAATGGGCTGCCATGAAGATCTTTGAGTGTCTGTGTTTATGATATGACAGTATTCTCAAATGAAACGGTAAATTCTCATGAAGTGACGGTTTATGCGTTCGTGTCCTCATGACACACAGCAGAGACTACAAAACAGCGAGCTCTCGCGCATCTGTGCCAGTCACCCACAGAGATGTAGATTTTGCGGGAGTAATATTTAAATAGTATTTTGCAGTTTAATATTCACAGACACTAGTATATATTCGGCTACTGTCTGGAGCCCTGCGCTTTGACTTACACGGAAGCGACTGAACGCAGCTGCCGGTACTGAATATACTTGAGAGTCTGTAACTACCGGTACTACAGAGACATACTGCTAACCACTGATCTATAATATAGAAGCGGCTTCACTGTTTTTGGCAGTTTAGAATGTGATGAGTGATCCAGTCATATATAGATCAGGGCTGCTAACGCGTTTTCATTTCTTCTTCGCTGCTCTAAACAGGGGTTGCTTGTGGCAACACAGCACAACTTCCTGTGTTTTCAATGCATTTTGAGCAGCGAAGAAGAACCGTGCAGCAGTTAGGCAAAGCTTGCGGTCATAACTAGGTATTTTTTAAGAAAATGGTATCGGATCGGTATATGGGTTCATGTACTCGCCGATGCCGATGCCAGAATTTGTTGTGGTATCGGAGATATTTCCGATACTAGTATCGGAATCGGAACAACTCTACTTGCAAGCGAATGGGTTAATAGCAGTTATGTGCTATTCGCTTCTAAGTGGTTTCTAAAGATATTTACTTGCCTGTTTTTCATATTACGGTCCTGAAAAGGCAACATTAATTTTACTCCCACTTGCTGTCCTGTGTCAAAACACGAGGGCAGATGCGTTTTACATGAATTTTGAGTGATCACTAAATAAGTCCCTAAATAATTTGGTCCTGCCAGAAAAATTGCATGGAGATTTTTTTTTTTTTTTTTTTTTTTTTTACTTATTATGGAACATTATTGTATCATTTCAGTGAGGTTTAAACGTGCTCGGTAAGGCAAATGTAATGTCTTGGACATTTCAGTGTGGATGGAGACTGGAAATAATGCCTTTGTTCGTGGTTAAATGTGGCATTATCATCTGACGTATCTACGTTTGTATCTGTAGTCCAAATCTATGCGCACTCCACACTCCAGATCAGCAGGTGGCGGTAATGCATCTTTACGCTGGTTTGCCAAAACCACCACAAAACACTAGTAGAAGATGGAACTGCGTCATGACGTCATTTAACAAACTTTAGCCGCGAACCTACTTTTAGATGCAACATTTTGGATGCCAACTGCCGTAAAATCCAATGAACCAGCTTTTAGAGTTTTCGCCTGAAAATGTGTTGGTTAACATCGCGCGGTCAAACTGCAACTCGGCCGGAACGCCGGTGTGAAAGGCTGAGTCGCGACGGGAAGTGAGAGCCTTGTTGCCGTGAGAACTTGGGTGCGGCCCAGGCTGGTTGGATTCCAGCTCGAGGAGAGCTCGGTCTCGGGCGGCATGATCATTGTGTCGAGCGAGCGAGCTCGGAGCTTGCACGGTCTATTGGCCACGACTTGTGGCTTGACGAGGAGAGCAGCTGTCGCGATGACGCTTAATGCTGCTCAATGGTCGTGTTTGACTGGGTAGGAAAGATCGCGGGTCCGGCAAAAGCAGCAGGTCTTATAAATCCCCGGTGAAGCTCTCTTCGTTGGTACGAAAAATGGGTCCGTGGTAAGGTGACAGACGAAGCGAACCGGCATGCTGATAAACCGTCAATAGAGACAGGTAGGCTGATTCAGCTGTATTTATACCCTAAGGTTGATTATCTTGAGTGGTTCCACCTGTGCTAATTAGGTTAAGTATCTGACGTGCTTCTCCCGAACCTTGTTATGAAACTACATTTAAACACACATGAACCAGATAAGTAAGGTTTTTGAAGGAGTCTTTGGGATAAATTAATAGAACCTTCCAGGCAGGTGTGTTAGAGCAGGTATGTAGGAAGTTGGTCTGCTATTGGTGTTTGTTGGGGCAGTATGTGAATGACGGTATGGAACGTTCTAAATCAAACAGACAGCTTTAGAATGTTTGAAATGTTTTTCAAGCATTTGTTACAGCAGTGTGATACACACATACCTCCAACTTTTGCACAGATGGTCTGTGTCTAATTTAGCATTTTTGACAACTTCAGCATCTTCATTTGCGTGATAACCAAAGCAGAACAAACATCATTAGTCTGAGAAGTATACACAATATGAATGGATACTAATCCAGTCTATAAAGGACTTCTAGTTCAGCCACATTCATCAAAGGGATGAGAAAAAAAATTGGTACAGAAGCAGTTTGGGGGGAGGTATACAAAAAAAATCATGGCACTCCAATTCTGCATGCCGTTCATTAGGAAAGAAAACAGCCCAGTGTAATTAGGTTATCCTCACATTCAATAACAGACAGATTTACTCTTGAACTTTTCTGTTTAACAGCTGCTAAGCCGCAGCCCTGGGGAAGAGACCGAGGCACCAGAGAGGATTTGGAGAGGATAGAAAGAAAAACACAAGAAAAAGAGAAGTACAAAAGAGGGGAGAGGGAGTCATACCCCTAAATATTTGAATATTAATTAAAAAAAACAGTCTATTTTTTTTATAATGACTGGAAGGGAAAGAGGTTATGGGGGAAATCTATGCAACTGAATCACGCACCAGCATAGAACCACAACCCACCAAACCAGACAATAACACCAGTCTTAATGTGTCTGCAATCTGTGTAAATTGTAACAGGGTATTAGTAGCGGGCCCTCAGTGTGAATGTGGTTCAATAATCCCCTCTGGTTAAAACTAGCATGACCACATATGCAAGTGGGGTCATAGACGAAAGGACCATCAAGCTGCCAGCCAGCAGAGAATTGGGGGATTAAGATGAAACAATTAAATGCAACTGCAAGAGGCAGATGGAGGATTTGGGGTTGATGTTGTCCCTGATAAACATGCAGTAGCCTAGCCCAATTAAAATCAAGATGGCAACCATCTTTACTGCTAATGAGACAGAAGAATCAGCTCAAAAAGCAATACAACATCAGAAAATGCAAGGAAACATGGGAGAATGGATCCAAACTAGATTTTAGGACTATCTACCTATACCACTATCTTTTAAATTCCATAAAGCAAAAATCTGTTTAAATCAAAGGTACACACAAGGTTCAAGGCACAAAGAAATTCACCACTGTCTGTTTTTCTGCATGTGAATATTAAGTCAGAATGACTATTATCAATCTGCAGCTGGGACCCAGTCATCTACTCCTGGTGCGGCCCCGAGCTCAGGTGGCCAATGGGACGAACACATGCATCATTACAGACAGTCTATGGACCTCTATGGCCCCTACATGGATTTGAGTAGTTTCATTTTGTTCTTTGCACATGCCATTTTGTCATAAGTATGAGGTGTGCTTATACGGTTTATACGGCTTATAAGTCTCTCTCTAAGATCATGCTTTATATATATATATATATATATATATATATATATATATATATATATATATATATATATATATATATACTAGCCAAATGTCTTGTCTGCACAATGCTGAGAACTGTAAACATACTGTAATTTCCCCTCAAGACATGCACACAATTGATTGTTTCTCCAATTAAACAAACATTGGTTTACTGCATATAGATTAAATATTGGTATAGAGTACCCTAAATGTATCTGTTGGGTACTGTTTATTACTTATGGTAAATGTATTGTAAAAAAAAAAACATTTTTTATAGGGATACCTTTTTAACCATCTGCACCTGCAACTCTGCATTATAGTGAGAAACAGTGTCACTCTGGCAAATACAGGACAACAAAACACTAGAATTCCATTACATTGAACACCCCTGTTTTCCTTTTAAAATACCAGAAAAGAAAACAAACAGAGAGGGTGGTAAAAGTAGATTAGATAAGTATTGTCCTTTTTTCTATAGTTCTTAGTGCACCACCCAAACTCAGAGCCAAAATCGTACTGTTCTTAACCAGTCCAAGTTGGCTAAAATAGAGGACAATTAGACAACACCCTTTCCCCTTTTCCAGCATCCCCACTCAAATCATGTGTTGTTCTGAGATCATGTATCAGACCTCACCAGAGTAACGCAGGGTTTTTTGTATTCTGAGCCTTGCATGAAACAAAATATCTACAGTTTCAGATATAAAAAGCACGACCTCCAGAACTACTTTGATGCATTCTCCTGTTTCCTAAGCCCATTACAATCCACTACATAACCGCAGGGTGACAACAGAGCCCTGCCTGCTCATCCAACTGTGCATCATCAGCACTAGTGTTACAGCTGAGCCAAAGTGAACTGAGCCCTGTCGGCACACATACCCACATAAATGCACACGCACACTTGTGCAGTGATATCATAACAGAGGCTGGTGGAATGACACAGTTGTTGAGGTTGCACAATTGCACTGGGTCAAACACATAGCCCTGAGGGGCACCCTTCACCCTGCAAGCAGATGCCCTGGATGGAACCACAGCGATATGTATGCTTACATACAACACACACACTGAGAATGTGACATACATCTTCCTCCACTTCTCACACACGAACTCCTGAAGGCACATTTAGAGATGATGTAATGCAGATCCACACCTTTTCTCACGCACTAAACAGTGTATACATGCACATACTCTGCAGCTGCACGCTCACACACAATCATTCAGGGGCTAGCCCCCCTCTCACCTGCACCTGCATGAAGGAGCCCCTGTAGAAGCAGCAGGCAGCGGCTGACAGGGCACTCCACAGGCTGCATCTCTCCGTCATGGCTCCTGTCCTCCTGTCTTCAGCTCTTCCGCCCCTGGAGTCCACTAGAAGCCCCGGGTCATGCCCCTATCCCCTTGTGTTCACCCGTGCACAAGCCACTGCTGCAACTGATCAGTTCTATCACTGTTCCACCGGAGCCAGTGACATTCCAGATATGCACCAGCTTCCTCTCTCTCTCTTAATGTCTCGTTCTCTCTCTCTCTCCCTCTCTGACTTTCAATATCTCTCTCCTGCTCAGTTCCACTGCCTCTTACTCTCACTCTAGCGCTTGCTATGCTTCACAGCGCTGGCAGGGATGACCTCATCGCTCTTGGATGAAAGCAATGGGTGGGGGGAGGGATCGGAGGGGGAGAGGGAGGGATGTAGAAAGAGAGAGATGCTTGCAGGCACCAAAACCCCACCCACCCCCTCCTCCAGGGCTCCAAACAATGCTGGGGGGAGAGAGACAGAGAGCGAGAGGTATGTGGCGCATACATTCAGCACCCACTCAAAAGAATCTTTCTCTTTTATTTGGGTTTGAAAGACCGCAAAAGAAAAGTGTTTGTGGGGGGGGGGGGGCAGTCAGGGAAAAAGAGTCTATAGACACCCACACTACATGCACATACACACTCCCACACCCATCAAGTCGCACATGCAGGGAAATCAGTTAAATCAAGGAACAGATGACTATTGGTGTATGAGAATTTTTTAACAAAGTGGATGTTGGGCAAGCAGGAGCTATTTAGATGTGAGTTGTGCTTGGAAATAAAATGATGTTTTCTAGGAATGTGGTAAAAACCCGCTAATGAGCCTCAGTCCTCGAGTATTCCCTATCGGACTCTACCCACACACGCACACATACTTACTCCAGATAAAATGAGGCTGACTCTGGCAGTAGTCTAGGGTGGGGCGTTTGCTCCCTGGGGACTGTTGTGACATCAAAATAGACGCCTCACTATGGCAACCAATACAAAGCTTTGACAGCAGCATCCTTAAATGGAACAGTCCACCCCCCAAAAAGAAAATTTTCTTATTTACTAAAAAATGTAAATTTGACTAAAATTTTAGTTGTTATTCGTAGAGAATTCTGCTCTCAAATTTAGCTCCCATTTGTGCTTCTCCATATTCAAACTTGATGCATCAAGACATGGCATGGCAGGCTGCCTCATAACTAAAAACTTGATATTTAATAACTAAAGTGGAGGAGGAAGAATATCAGTGAATAATGACTTAAATGTCAGTTTGTTCATCACAGGAAATTTTATGGCTTCAGAAGATGTGAAATACTGTACGCAAGTCGAATGGACTACAATTTTGTTGTTTCTCTGGGCAGTCTGAGTATTCTTTAAAACTTCTCCTTTTGTGTTCCATGGAAAGAAGGTGAATCATAAAAGTTTGGATGTAAAGGTGAGTAAATGTTTATTTTTGGGTGAGATATCCCTTTAAATCAGGGGTGTTGATCCTGCTCATGGAGGGCCAGTGTCCTGCAGGGTTTTGTTTCAACCTCCCTCAACACTTCCAGCCAGGAATTTTTCTAGTGATACTGAAGACCTTTATTAGCTGGTTTAGATATGTTTAATAATGACTTAAACTCTGCAGGATAGTGGCCCTCCAGGAGCAGGAATGGACGCTCCTGCTTTAAAACCATCTTCTAAATCCAGACAGCTGGTAAGTCATCTGCCTGTCTATAAGAACCACATCAGCGTTTTGCGTCTATGTGCATATCTGGTTCTCTAAAAAGCTTAGCTACTGAGCAGTGAAGCTTACAGCATCACCTAGGGAAGCCACACAATGAAAAAACAAAAGATATAATTAGACGAGACCCATTCTGCAAAGAGATCTGACTGATGCTATTGTGCATTTGCAGATAATCCGGTAAGAACATGCTCATTTCATGTTGAACGCTCATCAGCCTGAGACAATGGGAGGATGAATGTCAAGTTGATGCTATTAAAGAGTAGAAGATAGCATGTGGAGTAGTCTAGTGTGTGGGTTGATGGCATGTGCTATGGTGTGTGTGTCTGCCTCATGAGATCATTGAATGAGAAAAGGATTTAATGTTATTACCACACAAATGATGAGGAGTCTCAGAAATCACACACATGGTGACAAACAAATGGTGACCACAGACAGAGATGAAATTACTGCTCAGATGGACTTTTTGTTGGTTGGTCTTGCCATGGCTTTGTGGTACTATCAAAGCATTGCTGTATTTGAGTGTCTGACCAGACCAACCCAGCAATAATGGCTCAACCAATGGTGTGGGGAGGGAATATCTGTTTGCTCCACCAATGGCAGATGGAGGGATGTGTTTGAAAACAGTCATTATGCTTCCAGTTCTATCCTATTGAAACCATGACTTTGGTATTACTGGTGCTAGTGTTTAAGTTGCAGGAACACATCACTTCTGAAACTCTGAAGGAGAAACAAATCTGAAAAGCAGTTTTAGCAAAATTGAATCTCATGGCTAGGAGATAAACCACTGGGACATTAAAGAGATCTTGATTTCCTACTTCTTTCCTGCTTCTCTGTTCTAGTTCTCTACTTTCTGTCTTTTCAGTCTCATGCTGTTGTGTGTTTCTATGCTGGTTGTGTCTTTTCCTTCACAACTCCTCCTCAATCTTTCATTCAGTCTCTCTCTCAGTTAAATATTAATTACACAGTGAGTGTCCTGCAGGCAGGGTGCAGCGGTTTAATGGAGAGGAGCTCGACTCTGTGAGGGAACTGACAGTGAGGAGGTGGATGGGGTTCATCTCTAAATCCATGTGCCTACAGGCCCCAAAACACCCTTACCTCCCCCTTCCAATTAACATTAATGTGCTTAGCCCCATTCGAATTCTGGGTATTTTGGCATGTGGTATGGCTTTTGCCCAAGTCGTGCTGCTTTCGCTAATAAAGCAATTCGGTCATTTGGTTTGATCTGTTGCAGTAATAGAAGTAATAGATGTTAGCAAGTGAGGCCTAGCCAATTTACAGTTTACTGAAAAACAGTAAGGAGGGGGAAAAGAGGGGTATCACAACCCCTATCTTTCACAAGATGGGTCTACATCAATTCATGGCCTGCATTTCTTCACTAGCTGTTCTCTGTCTTCTTATGCATCACTATTACTATTGCAATTTCTAAAACCCCTGAATATGAGAGCATAAATCATGTGCCATGTGGAGGAAAACTGAGCTATTACACTTACATTTTTGTTTGCCTGGTGCGCAAAAAAAAAAAAAAACATGCGAAACCACCCATAGAATTACACTGAATGAAATATTGCTCCTACTGGTAATACTTTTAGATATACTATATAAAAACAGTGTGGTACAAAATAAGTACTGTAGGACTGCCAGGGCAGATCAGCTTTGGTATATTTCACTAGAATTTTCAGTTATACAATTACTGGAAGAAAACTGCTAAGTAGTGTTAGCGGCTAGCAGAAAGGTTAACAGTTCAATCCTAAGGTGCCGGGAAAGGTGTGAGGTCTAGGAACAGCCGAGATAATGACATGACAACCCAGCAGAAAATAAACATCAGTTTCAACAGCTGAATGGAAGAACGCAATTACGAACACCTCGAGAGATCACACGTGCCTGGGCCTCTGGGAACATCCTGCTCTACAGTGAAGACCTATCGTTCATCTCTGTTTCCAGTTGGAAGAGCAGTTCTTTTGCCATTACAGTGAACATTCAGAGCAGAGATTCATTTTTAACTCAGACACCATTAAAGTTTCATATTGTGGCGGAGAAGAGAGGGAAAGATGGCATCCAAGAAGTGGAGGGAAAGGAGGCTGTGTATCCCGTCGAACTACTGCAATAATCTACAGCACAAATGCGAACATGGACAGGGTGTTTGACATGCATCAAAAACTTTAATACCTATGAATAAAACTTCTAAATATAGTACAATAAACAACTATGGTACTGTTTTGGCACTTTATATCAAATGTAAGATTTATGTGGGAATCAAAACCTGGTTCTACACAGTGACTCGTGAAAAAGAACAAAGGGAATTTCGTTTTCATAGGGGGCGCACTTATTTATGGTCTAACAAACAGACATTCACAAACCATATTCTATTTTAAAGTTCTATTTTAAAACAGATCAACAATGAATGAGACATTTCATCCTAGAACAATTTAGATAAATGAACTACACAAAAACCCATTATGCCTAAACATTTCACAAGTGAGTCACAAAAGCCTCAATTCCTACAACACAATAATAATAAAAACAATACATGCCATATGTAGCCTAATAAGTGAAATCCATTTCTGACTTTTCCTTGCAACTGCAATTTTACATCTCACAGTACTGAATTTTTTCTTAGAATTGTGTGATATATTCTTGCAAAATGTGAGTTATAAGGTCAGAATTGCAAGATATAAACTCGGAATTGCAAGAAATGAAGGCAGAACTTTTTCTTGGAATTGCGTGATATGATCTCATAACAACTGCGAGTTATAAAGACAGAATTGGAGGATATAAATTCACAATTGCAAGATAAAAAGGTAAGAACTGTGAGATTAGGCTTTTTTCTCAGAATTGAGTTTGTCTTTATAACTCACAATTGCAAGTTTATATCACGCAATTCTGACTTTTTTCTTGCAATCGGCGTGTTTATCTCACAATTCAAACTTTTTTTCTCAAAAGTGTGTGGTATAAACACGTAATTGCAAGATATAAAGTCAAATTCTGAGGGGAAAAAAGACTTGCGAATAAAGAAGAAAAAAGAATAGCAAGATAATACTTTTTTGTTTAAATCTTTCAATTCTGAGAAAAAAAAGATAGAATTGTGAGATAAAAAGTCGCAATAATCCTTTTTTATTTTTTATTCATTGGTGGAAATGGGCTTCTTTAGAAATCTGATGGTCTTTGAGAGAAATTTCTTGAGAACTTTATTTTTCAATTGTCAGAATCAGAATCAGAAGGTGTGTTTACTGAAAGCACTTCATTTTTGTAATCCGATTACTTACTCTAGATTACATGTAATCAGTTACTTACTACCCAGCATGGCATACTTTAATATGTTGAATAATATGCAACAACTTGCATAGGTCAGCATCTTACAAATGTTCCTTTCTTAAAGTAATAAAATAACTATTAAATGGCTCCATTAAGAGGAATCAATAATTGTTTAATTCCTCACTATTCCCATCCATAAGAAGAGAGAAAAAAAGCCAATGGATTAGTGTGCCAGAGTAAGAGGGTGCATGTGTCATTGACAAAGAGGAGGTTTCACTATCTCTGGGCACATATGTTATGCAGTGTGTGTAAATGAGAATGCTGTTTTGAAGCATAAGGTTCATGTGAGTCTGGCCACACCTAACCTTTCCTTTCAGAGCTTCAGGAATTAAAGAGCAGTTTATAGCGCCACCTAGAGGCAGCAGAATCCACTACACTGCAATTAAAGGCAGAATCCAATATCCTAATGACTGCAAATAAGGGCAGGGATAGGAAGAACATTAATTTCCACTAAATCAGCACATACCAAAAGAACTCATTAGATTAATTTCTTACTACATCTCAAAATGGTGCTTTTAGTTAATGAATACAGGAATTGTGCCTAATTAAGCATGAAATAGCCATATTCAGCAAGTTGTCAGGGATTGAGCCTGAAATATAGCCTAAATCAAAGAACAGACAGATTGAAGTAATACACAAATGTATCAACACGATTCCTTCCAGGTGGAGAGATGTAGATAAATGACTTCTTGTTATAAGAGAGAGAAAAAGGCCTTACTTGTACATATTCTCCCTGGGTGTCTGTGGTGTCCAGCTGTCTGTGAAAAGAAGAACATTGTTTAATAGCACATAATAATCAGATTTTGTATTATGCAATATATAACAAACAGAAAGTCATTCAATCATTCATAATTGCCAAATAAACCCTGATAGGAATTCCAAAGCAAGGCTGAGTGTACGTAAATGAACCCACTTCATGCACAGCTACTTACAACGCAACCTAAATGAATAAACTGACATGCAAATGAAGTTGTCACGGTTCTGTTTGGTTGTGTTTTGGTTTCTCTGTTTTTGCCAGTGTTCCCTCGTTTGTTCCTATGATTTTTCATTTGTTAGTTAGTTCTACAAACCTGTTCTCTTTCTCACTGATTCCATTCTCTCCTGTATTTAAGTCCTCTGTTTCCCTAAGTTCATGGTCTGCTATTATTTGGATTTATGTTGCTTAACATTTGTGACTGTTCGTTTATGGACTTGTGGCTATTGTTCTGGATTTATGGTTATAAACTTCTTTTGCACTTTACTTCTTTATCATGTGCTTGATTATCTCAGCCAACACCTAAGGAGTTGTAAATAATACAGTTTAGTTTCCATATTCAAAAACATTATACTACAGAATGCAGTCGTTGACCAATCAGAATCAAGTACTCCAGATAAATGCATAATAATACATATTTAAGCATATGAAAAATTGAAAGCCACTTTAACGTTAAACAGAATCAGTGAAATATGAAGTCAAATGGATTGCATCTTATAAGTTGGTTTTTTTTACGCAACAGGATGCCTTATAAAACTCAGAGAGGAACTTGACCTTTTTTAACAACCAAAGGAAGTGAGAAGTGTGTTCACGTTCCTCCTACTGCACGCCACATCAATGAGGAGAAACAATGAACAGAACAATGAGGATCACATGATGTTCAACCAAAAAAACAGGAAGTGCAGAGACAAGGAATTGAGCACAGTAATATGAATATCTTTATTATTTCAAGACAAGACTTGGGGTGCAATCAAAGCAGGACATTCCCAACAAGAATTTTTTTTTTTTTTTTTTTTTTTTTTTATTATTAAAAGGAAATATATTACTTTTAAAAGCCATTAAACAGCCAATAATACACATTAAGAGTATATACATATACAGTATATATATATATATATATATATATATATATATATATATAAACATACATCAGATGTATGATTGATTTATTTAGTTTTTAATTTAGACTGTACTTCATATACAACTGTTACTGTCTTGCAAATAGTTATCAGTTATGTTCAAAAGCTTTAATAACTGATTTTTAAAGTGAAAGAGTTTCGGCTGAAGAAGATTTCAAATCTTAATGTATAGCACAGCACCAAAAAGTACTTTGTCAAAATCCATGCACTCTCAGAATAAAAGTACAAAAGATGTCACTGGAGCAGTACCTCTTCAAAAGATACAATTTTGTCATTTATTTACCCCGAAAGGGTGCATATTGGTGCCTTAAAGGTATATTAGAATATCAAATGTACATATTAGTACTATCTGAAAGGGTAAAGCACCAGTGACAGCTTTTATAAGCATGGAAAGAGTTTTTAACAAGGCTATTTGATAAATGAGCAACAATAAATTCACTGTCAGATCAGGCCAGGCATGGGAAAAAAGTTTCCGAAAAGAAGAAGTGTGTCAAAGACACTGAGAAGGTAGTGTGTGTTAAACACAAGTTTCTTTTCTGAAACACTGGTGTGAGAGCAGAATAGATATACAAACAGGAAATGAATCAACGGTCCTTCACATATGCTCAACAAATCTGCTGTTATTTCCTGCAGTGTTACTGGAGTGTGTAGAATGATTTTGAAAACATGCAAGTGAACATACCAAGCCAGAATATCTCCCAAAATATGAATAAGTCCCCAAGATGCTCATATGCTCCCTGAAAAGGAATCCCTCAAAGAAAAAAAAAACATACCCATAACATTTTAAAATGATTTTAAAATAGTTAAAATCGCTTAAAAATATTTTTCAGTGGGCCTTCAGGTGCACCAATTCAGGTCTTGAATTGTACAATGACATCTTGTGGTGCAGAAGCAGAATCACGCTGCAGCAATAGAAGAAATAGAAGAAAATCCCTATTTACAGGCCACAATCAATTTATTCTGCAACTGAAAGTGACAAAAGAAAAAATATATATAATTATTATAATAACATTATTATTTTAGTGTGTCGTGTGATTAAAAAGTGGTCATACAATTAATCAAATATTAAATATTAAATATTACATTTTAAATATTACATTTTAAACATTAAATATTAGTATTATTATCATCAATTTTTTTATGTTATCCATACATTGTTATTAATAAAATATATTCTAATTTCATTATTAATAATACATCAATACTATTGTATTTATATTAATTTAATTATGATTACTTACAAATAATTTATTATGCAACTAAAAGTGACAAAAAACGTATTTAATTCATATAAAAGTTGCAATATATTTAATTAATTAAATAATAACATATTATTATTATTCAATTTATAATGTTATCAATTCATTATATTATCAATATATTTTATATTAATATTATTATTAGTTGAGTAGTATAATTTTAATATTATTGGATTTATAATAATTAATCATATAATTTTATAATATGTTTTTATTCAAATGAATGTTCATTTGGAGTATAAGTAGGAAAATTAATGTGATGGTTATTCTGCCCTTAACAACTCAAAGTATGCACTGGTCAGCAATCTAGATGTTCACTACTGTATACTCCCTCAGAAGAGTGTATGGTGTAACTTGATTTTGGTCTTTAGAAAGATGGTAAATACACAGTAAGGTGAAGCTGAAGCAGTGTCCTCTTATTGACAATGCATACAAGAGCAGGAAGACTTTCAACACACTCTTTCCTGAAGACATTTCTCACATTCTTTAGCTGTGCAGACTGACCTCACATCATTGTCCTTCTTCAGCTGTATTTACAAATGACAGGGAAGATATCATGCTTGCAAACAACAAGCCAGGTGTTGCTTATAATGAGCTCTAACTGAATACAGTCTTATTATGAGACAATGGTTATGTAGAATATGCAGTTTCCCTGTACTAAAACACTGTCCAAGACAAGATACCATAATAATATATATATTTTGGCATGCTATATCTCAAAGTAAGGTATCATAATTTATCATAATAACTAATATATTGAATTCATAGTATACGGTGTAGATATAAAGAACATTTTTTTTTTTTAAGTTCTCTATTTACTGAATATTGCTAATATAATTCAAGCTAAAAAAATAAGAAGCAATTTAGCCACCACTGTCATCAAAGTAAAGTAATCAAATAAACTGATATATATTGATATGTACATTTTTACAATAAAATAACATTTTAGAGGAAACTATGCAACACAAACAACATACCAACAAAGATAAATTCACCTTAGATCCTTGTGCATCTATAAAATCAAACAATATTTCCAAATGAATAGACAACAATAAAAAATGTTTTCCTAAAAAAGGCCCAATAAGGCGTTTCCTAAAATTGTTCACTCAGTTTTCCAGTCTAAGTCTAACGGTCTGCCGAGTCCCTTTGGGAAGCTGAGAGGAACATCTTTGAATGCCTGTTCACCCTGTTGCTCTCTGCTGCCAACTAATATGACTATTCTGAATGTATGAGGGTCACTGCTGAAACACTGTTTGACCTCACTGAACAGATATTCCCAGATGTGTGACCTCCTTACTAGCCATTTGCATGCCTTCAAGCCAGAAACATGGCTGAACTGAGCAGTGGAGCAAGCCTCATGTAAAAAGAGAATATCCATCACCATCATTACCCAAAAACTTTCACATATCCAATCCCAAACATACGTCAATGAACTCCCTTTTTTGTTATTACCGTACAGGGGTCTAGTGCCCCTGAGATAAACTGTATAATAATGCATGTGTAAACGCACAGATCAGCTCTTAATCTCATGAAAACATCTCAAGCATGACTTCAGTCCTGGTGTAGTACATGAACAATGAACCGGTGTCAGAAAAAAGCAGGGATCATCATTGACTGTATCATAAAGTCACACTGTCACGGTGTGTGGTCAGACACAAGGATTAGTCTCATTTGATGTTAAAGTGCAGCTATCTGATTTATCTGCAGTTTCTGTAGTGCACTGATGTCTCAATTTGCTTCATTATTAATATACAGATATACAGTAATGTCCAACAGCACTGGGGCTTTTCATTGTTTGTTTCACTTCACTTGGGATATTTTTCAGTTACTGTGGGTTACATCCGTATGCCAGTAGGTGGCGATAAGTGATAGTCTTTATGAGCAAGTCGAGTGATTCATTCAGTTGATTTGTTCGTAAACTCTAAATGATTCAGGAACAAACACTAGTCTACAGGTGTGTTGCTCGCCGGTCCATTCAGCTTTGGATTTGTTTGGAACGAATGGCGTTGCAAAAATACAGAAACTAACTGCAGTATTTTGTTTAAACTGTTAGTTTGTTCATTAACTTCTTGAACTGTTGTGTAAAAATCAGATTCGCATGTCATGCTGTTTGTCGGAAACAATAGCATTCATGTTACATTGCTGTCATCTGAAACATTTAGTCACAAATCCATTTCTTAAAAACACTTTCCCTACTGAAAAATAGAAACCATGACAGAAATTCTAATGGTTTCCACTACAAATACCATTATACAAACCATCCAACTATTAACCATTAAAACCAGTAAAAAAAATAAATAAATCTGTTTTCCTGTTGTGTATTTCAAGACGTATTCCATTAGGATTTAGTGGTTTTAACAAGCCACCAGTGAAAGGTGACAAATTACAGTATTTTTCGGACTGTAAGTCACACCTGAGTATAAGTCGCATCAGTCCAAAAATACGTCTTGATGAGGAAAAAAAACATATATAAGTTGCATTTATTTACCACCCATAAACAAGAGAAAACATTACCGTCTATAGCGCCCTCTCGCGGCTGTAGATGGTAATGTTTTCTCTTGGTTCATGTCTCTTAGTTCATTTCTTTCGGTTCATGTCAAATTAATTTTGATAAATAAGTCGCACCTGACTATAAATTGCAGGACCAGCCAAACTATGAAAAAAAGTGCGACTTATAGTCTGGAAAATACGGTACCGGCAGATACACTACCTTTACCTTTTCCATTAAAACCAATACAATTCCCATTATAACCTGTAAAACCATTACAGATTCTGTGATGGTTTCTATTTGTTGTTTTTTCAGCATGACACACATTCAATATACATAATAATATACAATTAAAATGAATTGTGAATGGTATTTCATCTTTAATGTTAATGGTACTGTAATTATTAAATGTATCTACTGTACTCAATGGGTAAAAACAAACGATGAAGATCAGATTCAAGAATCAAGGAACGTACAGTAGCTGATTCTTACCTGTTCGGCTCTTTTTCTTCCTGACTGTCTTGTTTGCAGTCTGATCCTATTTTAGCATCTTCCAGTGCTGCTTGCTTCTGCTCCATCTGACTGCCGTGTTTCGGAGGTAGCTGAATCAGGTTATTGTCCATCTGCAGCTCCTCAGCATCCAGCTTCATGGAGGTGTCTCCTTCTTTATGTCTCTTCTTGGGCAGCACTGGCTGGATGTCTGGCACACTCAGATCTGGTGAAGTTTCCGGACATGCATTTGCCGGATCAACATGTAGCTTGGAGTCATCTACTGGCTTCTCTTCGTCTTCCCGCTTTGTTGAGTGTCCATCCACAGTCGGTGGAGGTGGAAGTTCACGGTTCTGAATGGGATTATCTCTGGTTCCTGCAGCTGGCTTGTCCTCTGCGATGGGGCTCTCCAGGGCCTCCAGACCCTTCCCGGAGAGGACGCTGAGAAGTGGGGAATCAACTACATGGTCCTGTGCAGGTCTCATGCTTTGACTCCGATTGAGGCTGCACTTGTCCTTGGACTTGCTCTTCTTCAAGCTTTTGTCCTTTTTCGGGTTTCGTGGCATGGTGCCCATGTGCGTGTACATCTCACTGGAGCTGGCGTAGCTCGGGCTCCGTGGATGCATGCCCATATCGTCGGTGGACACCTCTCTGACATCGTCCTTCTGGTTTTCTGATTTTCGCCGGAGGCTGGCGAGACTACCAAACCACTTGAAGCCTGAGAAACGAGAAAACAGGTTAAACTCTGCACGGTTTTCAGTCTTAACCTCTCATTGGTAAAACAATAAATAATATTAGCTTAGGGTGCACATAGGGCTTGCTGTACACTTTAGGGTCCCAATCATACCAAGAGTTCCTTAAATGTGAGAAAGAAACATGTAGCCTGACCTCGTCTGTGGGAAGAATGCATTGACTCTTTAGCCCCTAAAACAACCATTTGAAGATTTCAGCTTCTCATAAATGAAGCCAGAATATTTCCTTCTGGTGAAAACATGTCAAGGTTGCAAAGCAGTGATAATGATGAACCTGGGAAGAAATTAAGATACTGCAAAAACAAGAGGACGATTCTTAAAATAAAGCTTAGTTGTATTTTGTAATGTTTCTAGCATGATCTTCAATGTCAGGGCCTTACATTTCTGTTCATTTATCGTAATATCTATAGCTCTCTGGGGACTGTCAAAGTTTTCTGGTTTTGTTTCTTGTCAAGTGGTCTTGTGTTATGATCCAGACTGAGTATATTTAGATATAAGACAGATTGAAATTAATAACACATGGGACTGTTAAAGGTGATATAGTTCATAATGTATGATGCTATCCAAAATCAAAAAGGTTTTGTGAGATAAAACGGTTAATTTTTAATAATCAAATAATCTTAAAATGAATAATTAAAATACCAGATCTTATTTACACTTACATTTTGAACTATGCGATTACAGTTAATTCATAAAAGTGTCTATTAAAGAAAACATCATTGTGAAATATAATAATAATAATAGCACATACATTCTTTAAACATGAATGAATAAATATTTAAATATCTACTTTCAATGTTTATAATGATTTTCACTAATTGCAACGTGTACATATTTTGACTATACAGCCAAAAATAAAACAAACTGAATAGATATCTTCTCAGGAAAATGATATTTTTGTGTTTTATATATTGTAATTTTATTTATTTATTAATTACTGATATTTGTTAATCAAAATAAAGATTTAATGTTTTCTACATGTGCTATATTTATTTAATCATACTGTTAAAATGTACTTGTTACTTTTCAAATGTTTAATGATTAATCACTAACACTGATTCATTCAAGTCCCCCAAAAAAGCTGGTTGTCCACATAAGACAACTGCAGAAGAAGATAGGATAATGCAGAGACTCTCAATGGGAAACGGTTCAACACTGCAGCTGGAATTGCTTGCCAGTTCAGCACCGAACACGGATCTGTCTCGGCACATTTAAGAGAAGTCAGGTTAAAAATGCACTCTGCAGTGACAAAGCCTCTCATCAGCAGAAAAATTCAAAAGACTCGACTTAACCTTGAAGAGCGTGTTGTGTGGAGACAGGAGAACTGGTCCAAAGTTCACTTTAGTGATGAGAGCAAGTTTAATTTATTTGGGTCAAACTGAGGAAAAGCTGAAGCCCAAGTGGTTAGACATGTTAAAGGAACAGTGTTATACTTACAGCTAATATTCCTTCAAATTTTGAGTGATTAAGATGAACAATATTTCAGAATTTTGGGGGGGATGCGATTAATCGATTTGACAGCTCTAGTTTCCATTGTGACAACTAACCTCATTAAGTAAGGCAAAGAGTACAATAAATATGTGATGAATAATCTATATTTTGTTTGGGAATAGATTGGCATATGTGGGTAATTTAAATATTCTTTAAATTAGTTGTTATGTTTTATACTTTAAAGACCCTTTGTTGTTCTGGAATGATAGACATAAGAACCTACCAGTGAATATACATGACTGATTTGAGATCTTTTTCTTTTGTGGTTTTCACTTTTCCTGCCAATGTGTGTTTTTAATGACTGTGCTTTTACAATATATTATAATACATCTCTCAGATGCAGTTTATCCCATATATCCCATATACTCTGACCTTATAATACTCCAACGGATCTAATATAAATGACTTTTATTTCAATCATGAGTTTGTTTTTCTTGGTCGATGTTCATTTCGCCTAATATTGATCTAGTCTAAAGTACATTCATTTGCTTTGTGCAGCTGAATCCCCAAATGTCATTACAGTATTCCCATATCCCATCACTGTCCTCGGAATGATCCCGGCTTTGGTTTTACCTCAAGGCATGTGAAACAAAACGACAAAAAGCCTCTTAAAAACGCATCAGTGTCTATGCACCACTGCCTTCAAATACACTAACCTTCATAAAAGAGGAACATTAGCCTTCAAGGCCATTATAAAAATCAATAATTTCAACAAACTGCTCCTTTTTAACTCAGTGATAGCTTCGACAAGGACACTGGGGCATTATTAAAGGCATTTTGATCTTTATTAGTCTTGCTTAACCGACCAGAGACTTTAACCACAATAAGAAACCTCACGGCAGTACGAAGGAGCCGCTCAATCAAATATACTCACTTAGTTTGCGTTTAATCATGGTTTCTCTCTCCTGTGTCCGACAGGATGCAGACGGTCTTTTCCGGACGGGGAGCCACAAGTCTTCACTTCTTGCTCTTGTAGGTGTGTTTGTCTGTGTGTGTGTGTGTGTGTGTAGATAGTGTGCACTTCCGCTGCACAAGGCTGATGCTGTGTAAGTAGCAGCAGCAGCAAAAGGACTTCCT
Organism: Carassius gibelio; assembly: GCF_023724105.1. Lineage (NCBI taxonomy): Eukaryota > Metazoa > Chordata > Actinopteri > Cypriniformes > Cyprinidae > Carassius > Carassius gibelio. The sequence continues at coordinate 17,527,888 of NC_068380.1, read as the reverse complement.
GTGGTTGCTGGGCGGATACATGTGATCTGTACTTACCAGTAATGCCATATTTACTCAATAGCACTGGATGTTGACATTCGGGAGAGCTTCGTGGGTCACTCTGTCAAAGGTGACATTGTATCTCAGTTTCTGCATTCAGTCTCAATCTAAGACTGAATGAAATGACGTCTAACAAAATGTGCATCACCTTATGCTATGATATTTAATACTTTATATCTTTCAACTTTTATTCACATTACCTTATTATAAAAACAGTTTTTTTTGTAGCTTGTATATGCCACTTCTGAAATTTAGTACAAAGGTACAACAAAGTAAATTTCACATTTGAAAAATATTTTTAATCTTAGCATATAAATATTTTTTGCTTCATCACAGCATGACTTTATTTATTCATTTTATTTATTATTTGTTTCCTGGCCTTGAGTTGAGTTGAATGCACACCAAATTATGAGCAAAATTAGGCAAAAATAAACAGTTTGTAATTAAGTAATGAAACGATACATAATATAAGTGACATTTCTTCCTTTGTCATAACTTTATTTATTTATTTAATTAATATATTTATTGACCTTGAGGTTATTGTGCACCAAATTATGCAAATGATGTAAATCTAAGCAGTAGTTAAATTATGAAGCCATTGATAATGTCAGCGACATTGCATCATCATTGTGTCTTATTTATTTATCTGAGTTGAGATTAATGTGTACCAAATTATGAGCATAATTAGGTAAAAATAAACTGTAATTAGGATATCCTAATATATTAGGATATATTGCGTTATAACTTTATTTATATATTTATTTAAATGGCATATTTTCAATGGTTTTTTTTATTATTATAACACATAAATATATGATAAATTACATTTGTCTATGGAGTGAGCTGTGGCTAAAAACCTACAGTGTTTGGAGGACTGATCTTCATCTTCACATGTACAATAGTGGACCAGATACATTTGCAGAAGAAGCAACAGTATTGGTTTTAAATGTGTTGCATCCCACTTCCTTTCTTGCGATCTGCTTCGAGCTTACTTCCTGCATGAATGTGAGCAGTGCACGAGGGTCTGTTTGTGATACCGAGAGCGAAAGTGAGAAGTTTAAAAGGGTGTTGCTAGTTTCTATTGTGTCTGCATTTTATACTGTAACATATAAAGGCTTAGTTGCCCTGAAATCTCAGTTTTAAAGATATAGTCACACAGATCACATTACTATAGATGATACCTTTCATATCTATTTTCTCATACCACAAGTGTCTTGAATTAGGTTTGAACTATAAGGACATAATCTACTAAATGTTGCATCTGATATGAGACACTGATGCTGTGCTTGATTTCAGCATGTGCAGTTTTTTAGTCCAAATGCATGGTGTTAATTGTTAAATGTTAGACGTACACATCAAATATCTCAATCTTCAAATTTGTATACTATACTTCACATGCAAGATTATGTCTCAATTTATTGTTTTGTAAATTGGTATATCAGAGGTGCCTGGACATGATCATTGTTAACTAAAACTATTAAAAACATGTTTGTTAATTGATCAAATATTGTGGAAAAACTTACTCTAAATGAAAATTTGTAAATGTCACATTGTCATCCAACTAAAAAAGGTTTAAGTACTAATTTGTAATTGAAAAAAAAAATTAGAAACTATTTACAAATATTTTTGTTTAAAATGACAAAAGCACAAAATACTAAACATTTAATTAAAGTAATATATATATATATATATATATATATATATATATATATATATATATATATATATATATATATATATATATATATATACGATAAAAGTATATTATTAATACTAAAAAACACTGCTGGAGGTATACTCTTTATATACTGTCATGTGCTGTTTAAGTTTTATTTTTTTATTTTAATGATTTTTTTATTGTAAGATAATTTAGCTACATGCTAAAACCCGAAATTTTTAATTTTAGCATAGTTTAGACTTAGTTTCTACTAGTATTCAAACTGGGGCACAGCTGTGACTGACACTATGCAATAATGCAGTGACTAATCTGACCACTAGAGGACAGCAGCGGTCCAAGTACACTCACCTACCACACTCACGTGCTCCACAGATGCAAATTAGCAATATATTAGCAATCTATTAGCCTTGAGTTGGTTTAATGTGCACCAAATTAGGAGCAAAATTAGGCAAAAACCAATTGGCTAGAATGAAGTCATTGAACATTACTGCACTTCTTGTAAATGACAAGCCTGTAAATAACTTCATGACTGGAGGCTTTCGAGAAATAAATGACAGTTTGTCAAGTGGAGCACAGCTAAAGTTGCAGAGACAGAGCTATATGAGATCTGTATTGGTTTTAAATCTAATTTCATTAGTAGATATTTTACAACATAACATATTCCTAGACTATGCTCCTATAGTGAGTTTATAATGGGCAGCTGGTAATATCTGACATCTATTCGGAGCTTTAAATTAGTTTTTTTTGTAAAATATGTGTACAAAAACATGAATACGGGCTCAGTGTAAATAAGGAATGTTGTGGCTTTGATTTAAAGCAGAATCTGCTACATCAGACGTACTCTCAAGCGGAATATCTAAACTTAGTTCCACTTATGCAGAAAAAGGGATAAAAGGGAATTTTACGGAAACTAGAGGGCTAGAGTGACACGAAGAGTGCTGTTCACATCAACATCTAGCTTTGACATAACCCAGCATATATTTCTGTGTTAAATGTGCAGGTCTGATTCACAGATTGTAATGGAAAGCACTTCAGAGATGATGATGCACATGGATATTTAAAGCTACACATGTACCCCTACACACACTGTCACAATTTTTCGCCAAAAACATAGATTGTTTTTATCAGATCTTCACAATTGTTCTCAGAATGTCTCAGAGAGCATTCAAAAGTAACGTTCTCATAAAGGTTACAAAATTCAAAAATGTTCTCTTAATGTCTGCGAAAATAAATCAATAAAAAATAAAAGTGTATTAAAAATAAAAAATAAAGTGTATTAAAACATAAAACCAGGAGTTTCAGAAATAAAATTTTTAATAACTTAATTGGGACATTAGCAGATTTGTTTCCTGAGTCTGATCTCACAGCCAGATTAATATTAGTTAAAGGGACTAAAAAGCACTTTTCGGGAACTTATAAATGACATCAGCTCTTTAGGGGCTGAGGTTAAGCATCATATTCTTAAATCGAACACTCAGTAGTGTGCACTTTTGCTGTGTTTACAGATAATCCTGCTCCTCTCTCTCCCTCGCTATTCCTATCAACAGATAAAACAGAAGCTATGAAGATAAGGAGGAAAAACAAATATGATGAATCTAATTTGAAAAATTGTGCATTCTCTGAAAAAGGGATTTGAAGAACCATCCGCTCCCTGAGGCTCAGCTCAAGACTGAACTCACACATTGTGTTTTTATGACTCAGTCGAGGAGGCACGAGTCCAGTGCTGTGTTTCTTTTGTGTGACTGACTGTCACTTTACAGATGCTTTTCATCGGCTATTGAATCCAAAAGGTTAAAGCTTTCGATGTTTCTGTTAGAAATGTATAGACAAGATGTTAATTAAGCAATATCACACAAGAAAAAGTGTGAACTGAATATCATCAAGTATGTCATCACATATTGTTTATTTTGTTTTTTTAGTGTTTATCTGCTTAGTTTAAGGGAATAGTTCAACCAAAAAATTTCCTGAAAATGTGCTCACCATTAGGCTATTCAAGAGTTTATTTCTTCATTGGAACAGATTTGGAGAAATGTAGCATTACATCACTTTCTCGCCATTGGATGCTCTGCAGTGAATGGGTGCCGTCAGAATGTCAGAACATCACAAAAATCCACAAATAATCCATTCAATCAGACTATCAGTTAACATCTTGTGAAATGCAAAACTGTGTGTTTGTAAGAAACAAATCCACCATTAAAACATTTTTAAGTTCAAACCGTTGCTTCTGGCTAAAACATCCTTAATCCACAACATTGCTTTCTCCAGTGAAAAAGTAATCTTAAAGTGGGGGTGAAATGCTATTTCATGCATACTGAGTTTTTTATACTGTTAAAGAGTTGGATTCCCATGCTAAACAAAGTTTCAAAAATTAAGTTGTACATTTGAAGGAGTATTTCTGTTCCAAAAATACTCCTTCCGGTTTGTCACAAGTTTCGGAAAGTTTTTTTCGAGTATGGCTCTGTGTGACGTTAGATGGAGCGGAATTTCCTTATATGGGTCCTGAGGCCCTTCTGCCGGAAGAGCGCGCGCTCCCGTATAGCAGAGCACTGGGAGCACAGACATTCACTGATCAGAGCGAGAGCGTTGCGAAATGTCACAAAAGAAGTGTGTTTTTGGTTGCCAGGGCAAGACAACCCTGCACAGATCATTAGGCACAGTAAAACTGCTTCAAATATCTCTGTGTTGTTAACTTAGCTATCGGCGCGTAAGCACATCAAGTAAACAACATGCGATGTTGACATCAAACTGCACTTTCCACATGTACAGCTTAAAAAAAAAAAAAAGACGACATAAAGTGGAACTTAGTCATTTTCCAAAACCGCTAACAAATATATACAGTTTCAGTACGTTACATACCACATAGAGACGTCGTTGCTGATGCTGCTCTTGTTAAATTTCAGCCTCTGGATCTGATTCTGGATCATAAATATACGCTGAATCTGACTGTTAGCCATGGTTTGTTTTGGTTGGTTTTGTCCTCACGGTAATGTCACAGCTTCCAAACGCTCTCAACGCAAAAGCCTACTTTGCGCTCGTGATTCTTTAGCTCCGCCCACACGTCATGCCTCCAGACGCTCGTGTTTTTCCGGGAAAAAACGGTACAGACTATATTTCTCTTATAAATATAATAAAACTAAAGACTTTTTGGAGTTATGAAGGATGCAGTACTACTCTATAGGTACTCAAGATTAACAGGATATTTAACTGAATCAGGAGAGAAATATGCACAGATCAACCACCGTTTTCAAAAAAAAAAAAACTGTTCTAAACAAATATGTTTGTGGATTGTGATGTGAAAGGACAACAGGGGAATGGACTTTTCTCTGGAGGAAGCGTTATTATGAATTATGGACTCATATTTTAGCCAGAAGAGAAGGTTTTAAGTTAAAAACGTCTTGATGGATTTGTTTCTTATACAAACATTCAGCTTTTTGCATCACAAGACATTAACTGATGGACTGGAGTGATGTTTTTATCAGCTGTTTGGACTCTCATTCTGACGGCACCAGTGGTTTAACTGCTTTAATCTCTCTGTGCGTGCAGTGTGTGTATTTGTGAACAATGTCTCATTTATTTATTTTTTCATCTTCCTCCACACTACACCAGATTAACTCCGTCGGGTGAGTCTTGGATTAATGCAGGGTGCCAGTCAGATCATTTAACAATGAGAGGGTGTGAATGACAGTTTTTGTTGTTGTTGTTTTTATTTTTGTGCAAGCGTTCCTTTTAATACTTCTCAAACATCAGGAATGTCTCCTTTATTCCTTATTCATGGATAGTGAGGTGTCTGCTCATGGATTATTTCATTTGGACCTAGACTAACCCTACAGTCAGGATATTAATATGTCATGCACAACTAGCGCTGGATAAAGAGGCTGGGGCAAGGTGAAAGTGATCGCTGCTAACATTTAAGTGAGAGATGAGATGATTTATTTTAAATTATTATGTGTCCTCGACATCTCTTAAACTTCACCAAAATGAAAGTTTAATATAAACATACAATTGTAAGAATGAATTATGCCTGTATATTAGTAATGTTAATGCTATGCACATTTTTTTTATCTTTACATTTGAAAGGGTTCTTGCTGAACTTTCAGGAAATTATGTTTTATCACAAGATCACAAGAAAATAATAGAAAAGGATCTATAGGCCTCAAGTTTATGAGCTAATATCAAAATGTATGAAATGAATGATTGATTATAGGCCAGCATCTTTTAAAGGAGAACTTCGGGTAGATGTTTTGTGCTTGCAGATGGCAAAAAGATGTCAAAAATGCAAGTGAAAAAATAAATACAAAAATACAAAGTGTAACGAAGGAGAGTTACATTTGTTACCTCAACTAAATATGTTGTCTTGACTTCAGGGCAGTTGTCCAAAAAAGCATCCCAGTCGGACCAAAGTCACTTCTAAGGAGATTTAGGCCAAAATACCTTTCAAAATAATGAATGTTTCTGACCGGTGCAGAAATAAACAGGATAAATTCATTTCAAGATATCATCTACTTTAGACACTGTAGTGCATTCTCATTGTCTTAATTAATTTCTGCAAATTTCACATTTCTCATTTGAAAATCTTGATTACTTAATTATATTCTTGACAAATGCAAAATGTGTACACAATAGCCATTGCATTAAAACAAAATGCAGTGAATTATGCATATTAACAAGCAACTAATTTTCAAAATCCTACTGTATAGTATGTAGATGTTGTTACTCTGTACTTATTTGTGTGATTTTGCTCTAAAAAAGACAACTTAACGGAATAGTAAAAAAAAAGGAAAATGATATAAACTGACCAAGATTTATCCAAGACGTAGACAAAGAAAAGAACATGTTGTTATGAATTATGAACCAAAGTTTGGCTGGAAGCAACGGTTAAAGTATAAGTTAAAATGCCTTATGATGGATTTTTTTCTTGCAAATATGCAGCTTTTCAAATGACATTATCAGCTGTTTGGACTCTTATTCTGATGGCACCCATTCACTGCAGAGGATCCACTGGTGAGTTGTTTATTTTTTATTTTTTTTTTGTGAACTATTCTGTTAAGAGTTGTAATTGTAATTTACATTCAAATCCAAAATTAGTATGGTATATGGTAAAAAAAATAAAAAAATAAAATAAAATCAGTTTGTTCCAACTAACAGTACATACATTTAAATTATAGTAAGTTACACTTTTTTTTTTTTTTTGGTTGTAGTTAGCTTCAACCCTTTAAAAATATCTGAATTTTCTGCACTTTCAGTATTATACACTATGTAATTGTTTTGGGTTTTTTAACTGAGTCATAGATCAGATGTAAATTGCAGGAACAAAACAACAACTTATGTTGGTGTGACTCATGCTTGCTTTTTGTGCTTGGCAACATGAATAATTTTTATTCTATCAAACTTTATTCTGATGTAAAAAGCTGAAACACAAAAGGTTCCTGTGTTTTTGTCCCACAAGATCTACACCCAGAATGCACACTTTCACACATAAACACACTGTACAAAATATCTTGAGTTTCCAAATACACATAATTATATCACACTTCATGCTAATTATTGTGACATTAGAAAATACCTTCATGCCTCACAAAGGTCTCTTCCCCCGATGTCTTTGCTTCCCACCTACACGCTCATCCAGAGAACGAGACTCACTCCTGTGTGTGTGTGTGTGTGTGCATGCAGCACATAAGGTCGGATGATTCATTTGAGAGACATTTAAACTAATGTTAGAGCCATGTGTCTCTCCGCACACACACAGCCTCTGACTACTAATAGAGGAAACACAGATCTTAGATTAGTTTAGTCGCTGGTTAATTCCCATTTCTCATCAGCCCCCTGATCTAAACGCTAACCTTTTAGCTAAAGGCTTCAGTCGTAAACCACTAGGCGATGAACACTCTAGTGAGGGGCACTCGATGAAAATGAGCTCTGATTGCAGAGCAGAGACAATTACATGATATCTAGGACAAGCTTTATTGACTGTCAGATTACTCACTCTACCTACAACAGCTCTGCAGAAAACGTGTGTGTGTGTGTGTGTGAGCGCATAGCATTTACAACAGAATACCTTTACTATCTGTGCAGTATACAGTGTGTATAAGGTGTGTTTTAATTTGTATTAAGTTTAAGTAACTGTCACTTTTATTTTTTTTTTTTTAAAACAATATGCCTACAGTACCTAGTATTTTAATAATACGTCGGACTTCAGCAGATGTTTTCTGAATTCGGAATCTACATATAGCATACTATTACTCCTGCCATAGAATGAAATGATCAAAATATTAGAGCATTATGCTAGTATGCATTTCTGACTTCAGCAATACTCAAGTCTCTTCAAAATCCCGCTCTCTACAGACACATCAGCACATCCAAACCATCAAAAGTGACTGACAACACTTCAAAGTCTTTTGATTGGCTAGCAGTCGCTCCTCTGTCAGATTCATCTTTGCTGTCTCCAGAGCACAGACAGCCTGAAACGGTCTATTTTATTGATATCTAATAAATAATAGAGTTTTCATGCATGACATTCCATAAAAAATGCACATATACTGTAATGTGACAGTGAAATACTGTGTAGTTTCTGAAACAATTATCATTTCATAAAGAAATAGCCTGTTTGTTTTAATGTCCAAGATACTAGTAACATACTTTCACATAATGCTTTTAGTATACATACTGTATATTATGTGCATTCTGTACCTCTCTGCAATATTGCAGTGCTTACCACATGATGGAGCTCTTTCTGTTTGCTATACCATTGCCACTGCATCAACTTTGTTTAATCTTGCTTTTTGCACATTAACACAGCTGTCCAATTACAAAAACTAATAATTTTGGCCAACATGACAACTATTGCTCATACGTTATGGGTTATTCAGTTTATATCTCAAATCATATGAGGTGTGCTGTTACTTTTATAGATGATTTTTACCTGCTTGATGGAAAAAAAAAAGCCTTAGGCTGATATTACAGAAAGATCCTGAGTCTACCGTGTTTGGTAAAAATAAAAAACACAGCATGTGTTTTTTTTTTTTTTTTGCCTTGTAAAAGATGCTCTCTGTGTTGACAGAGTTGTGTCTTTGTCCCTGGAGTGTCATGAGCAGGAACACATGGAAGAGCAAATGATTTCTCAGGAGAGGACACAGTAACTCAAGGGTCAAAAGCCACACGAGTAAGAAAGATTGGGTTTGGTGCCAGAGGTAAGACAAACCGACTTCATTTATTGCGCTTGCAAGGCTGCACTGTATTGATATTTCTCAAACATCCTCATTGGGGATTTAACTATTTAGGTTTTACATTTCTGCAACTGATCTAGCTCAAGCTGCTGACTGACTCTTGTACCATGCATCTATATAGAAATGTTAATGCTAAATTGTATATGATATTGATTTAATGATATACAGTTCACCCAAAAATGCAAATTCTGAAAAAAACCGACAGTTTTTTATTTTTCCCATACCAGCAATTATTTGATTACCACATTCATTAAAGTATCTTCTTTTATGTTCAATAGAAAAACGGCGACAAAATGTTAATTTTTGGGTGAACTATTCCCTAAAATGTCTGACTAACAATGATGTTATTGAAATATTTGCATACTGGTCTCTATAACAATAACTAGCATCCACACCAATGCACAATATTGTTCTGTTTTATAAGCACGCACTGCAGTTTTGTCAGTCACTTTAAATTCTCAAGAGCTGTCAGTGTTTTTATTGCTTATCAGGTGGGAATTAAAAAAAAAAAAAATAAATAAATAATAATAATAAAAAAAAAAAAAAAAAAAAAAAAAAATATATATATATATATATATATATATATATATATATATATATGTGTGTGTGTGTGTGTGATTCCAATGATATTGTCCTCTGTGCCTTTTATATAATAAACTGAATAAAATGTAGTTTATGCTTAAAAAATAAAATAATTTGCCTATGAGGTAAAACTAATAATAATGATTCAAAATATACTATGTGTAAACAAGAGAACATGTTACATTATGTTTATGTTTTTGCCATATTCATAGATTAAGCTGGAACGTGACAATACTAAGAAAAAAAACTTCTCAGTGTATTTTCTGCACGAAATGCCATTTTCATTATAGTTTTTACATTGCACATATCTATCAACGCAGCCATTTCCAGGTCATGAATATTTCACTATTTAAATTAGCCAATCAACTGTCTGTATTGATTGAAATTAATCAGCTGATTCTTTAAATAAAGAAGTGCTGCAGCAGATCCTTCTCCCATTATCGCTCTATTTTTTCCTCATCTGCATGCAGGCACTGGTGAGTAACTGCCTCTCCGCTGTGTCCTGTAATTTACGATGCCTGCTGACATTTCAGAGCTCATGTTCCTTTTTGTGGTGCCAGTTGTTGTGATTGTGCATGATGAGGCTGTGGAAAGCAGCTGCAGCCATGTTATTTCTCTTTCGCTCTGCTGCCTCTGCCTTCCCTAGGTGATGCTACCTGTCAGCCAAGCAACGGGGACGAAGGATTTATGCGGTGTGAATTTGGTATGTGTGTGTGTGGAGGCGGTGACATGGGGCCAGGGTGTGTTGTTAATCATTTGCCCATTAGGATCCACTGGGGGATTTGTAGATCAAGCCCCTAAAAAGAGAAAGGTAGTATATTTACTGGGGCTCGTTGTGCAGCTCCGCCTCTGGGACTAGGGCGTCTCACAGTGGAGCTGCATCAGGGAGCACATGCTGATTTTAGCTGCAGATGTATGGCTGGATCTCTGAGAGCTAGAAAGTCCTGCTGTGGAGGGTGTAATGTTTCTAGGCTAGGTAAGAGTTGTTAAACATTTGTCGAATGAGATCCACTTTGGGATTTCTAGATTGAGCTTTTTGAAAGGGGTAGGAACTCTTAGCCTCTGTTATCAGGGGGTCTCATAATGGTGGAACTCATGCTGATCTCAGCATTGATGGCAAGACCTCTGAGGAATGGAAAGTCCTATTGTGGAGGAGGCAACATTAGTTTTTAGGCTAGGAGAGTGTTGTTAAACATTAGCCAAATGGGGGATGTGGGGTGGGGCCGAGAGCCGTGGAAACGGAGCGAGGCTGTTTGAGTGATTGGGAAATGAGCGACACCTGCTCCACTTACTGGTCTCGAGTCACACGGAGGAGATCAGAAGGATACAAAAGAGGAACAACGACAGAGAAAAGAGGACCAGGCCCGGGTTTTATTTTGTGTTTGGTTTTTGTTGTGTGCGACAGTCGTCCGTGAGGGGCTGTCATGCTGTTTTGTGTTTATTTTTTAATTAAACTTTTCTTTTAATGTTCGCCGGTTCCCGCCTCCTCCTTCCCGTGATTATGAAGTTTGTACTCTGTTATAGAGGATTTGTAGGTTAAACTTCTCCCAAGGGGACAAAGTATATTTACAGTGTGCTCCACCTCTGGCACCAGGGAGCCTCATGGTGGAGCAACATCAGGGAGCTTATGTTGATCTCACCTTTTTGTGACGTGACCTTTATTTTGGATGGATGGCGAGACCTCTGAAAGCTGACCTGAGGCAATGTTTCTAGGAGAGGTTTGATTTTTTACATTTGCCCAATAAGGGGGATTTGTAAGTTGATCTTTTTTTTAAAGGGAAGAAGTATATTTACAGGGAGCTCTGCCTCTGAGACCAGAGGGTCCCTACAGCAGAGCTGCTTAAGGAAGTTTATGCTGATCTCAGCTTTTTGTTAAGTGATCTTAGTTTGGATTGATGGCAGGACCTCTGAGAGTGGGGAAGTCCTGCTGTGGAGGAGGTAATGTTTGTTTCTAGACTAGGAGATTGTTGTTAAAAATTTGCCCAATTGGGGATTTGTAGGTCGAGCCTTTTGAAAGGGGGTGGAAGTATGTTTACAGGGAGCTCCACCTCTGGAACCAGAGGGTCTCAAAGTGGAAATGAATCAGGAAGCACATGTTGATCTCCGCTTTTTGTTAAGTTTTCTTAGTTTTGGATAGATGGCAGGACCTTTGAGAGCTGGTGTGGAGAGAGATGGCCATATAAAAGTGAAACAGATGGTCCAAGTTTTATAAAGCACCTCGCAGCAGGGTGTTGCTAAAGTTTTTGAGGACTCGGTCTGCAGGAGTTTTGGCTTTACATTTTACCTTTGAGTGTCAGATGGAGGCTTTATTCTTGGCGAGTGTCGACATATGACTTCAAGGAAAATCTCCATCTCCAAATGCCTCCAGTGCCAGAAGACTGTAGACACAGATGCCACTGTGCCACATTCCAAATGGATTCCTCTTTTTATCTCCTCTTGTCTTAAAAACTTTCATCTCGTCCAAGTTAAATCCCTGCTAAAAAAGGCCAGCATAGCCGGTCAACAGCATATGTTGTTTTGGAATGCCGGTGTTCCCACCAGGTTACTTTAGCCCTGATTCTAATTGCACAGCATTGCCTCTGGGTAACAGACCCAATTTTTTCTTTGAAGAACTGTCATTTAAAAAAAAAACACTTTTGGCTTAGTTGCACTATAGGAGCCAATTTTATTAGAATTTATATAGCAGTTAGTGTAAAGTCTGTTAAACTGAAGTATATATATTAAATCCATCATTAAACTTATAAAATGAATTACTGATATAGGTAACTAAAATAATTAGCCTACAAATTTAAATAAATGTTAGAGTTCTCAAAATTAAAAGCTGAATGTTCTTCAGGGATCCTACTCTTTTCAACCAATTAATATGACTTTTCCAGTCATTCATAGTTTACTGGAAAAGGATTTTTATAATGATTTTTACTGACGATTTCTAGCCAATATAATATCAGACAGCTTGGCATAACTACTTTATTCTTTACAAAATTGTCCACTGCCATTTTAATATGTAATTAATTCACATAAATGTTTCTATAAATCAATAGAAAAATATTTCTATTTGTAGTTGTTTTAGCTTATTTCAGTACTTGTTTTGTCTTATTTCAGGTCATCTTGAGGCGCCTTTGTAAACTTGCTGAGGTCTCCTTGTGATCAACTTACAGTCTGTACAGGTAAAGTTGTTAAAGCATGTATGAGCCATGATGCTCCCCCAGCAAGACCAGCACTAACCAGCAGAATGCAGCACAGAAAATCAAGCTGGTTTTTAAGTAGCATAATCTTTCTCAGCATTCTCCGTGTGTCACTATTCTCAAGATCTCTCACCATTTCCTGCTCTCTGTCTTCTTTTATACCCATCAAACATTCATCTGTCTCTTTCTTTTCTCACACCTCAGGATAAAGATGAAGAGCATCCCCTTCACAGCGAATTGTGAAATGTGTTGACTGGACAAATAAGGTCAATTGTTTTGCCGCCCATCCTCCCAAACACATAATCTCCTCTCCAGACTCAGTGCAGTGGAGTTGGGGTGTAATGTATATCATGTATCACGATCACATGAGCCTTGCATACTGCTACAATGCACCCTTATGGGCTTCTTATTGGCTGATAGGTTGTAGAGGTGACACCCTGCCCTTCCCCTCCCAAGCCCTTGCCCCCACCTCCACGGGGGAAGTGATGCGTCGCCATCTGACCTTGAGTGCCTTTGGCTGCAACTGATTGGCTTGTGCTGGTGCGGATGAGCAAAGTCATCAAACATTAATGTGCAAATCTAATAAATGTGCTGAGGTTCAGAGGGCCGGCTTGAAGCTTGATCGCAAAACTGCCCCCTCTCTCTCTCTAAATCAATCTGTCAATCAATGTGTCTGCATTATTCAACCATCTCTCCACCACTTGGGAAAATTACATCATGGTGGCAAATTGTCTCCTATAAAAGACCAGAGAGATATCATGTGAAGAATTGATCAATAAGGCCACGTATGCTTTTCGATTCTGCATTATGTGTCAACATGGCTACAAAATATTTGTGTTTTTTTTATGGCTTATCGATGCTTTATGAAGAAAATGTTTGTTTAAGGCCAGTTCAAATTGATATTTCACAACATCCAATGTAAACTGAAGGCATACTGGTCGTTTTCAAACTATCGTTGACTTGAATTTTGCTTTCTTGCATTTATTTTGCTGATGATCATTATGGTTTGCTATCAGGTTAAAGTGAATATAGGAAGGTATCTCTACTGGAAAGTCCAGCTTGAATTTTCATGATGGATTATAGTGGTTAGCGCTGGTATAGCTGTAAAGTCCTGCTGTGAAGGGTACAGCGTTATTTAATAGACAAGGAGAGAGAAAGGAAGTATACAGTATTTACTGGGGCTGATCATGCAGCTCCGCCTCTGGGACCAGGAAGTCTCATTGCGGAGCTGCATGAAAGAGCACATGCTGATCTCAGCTCTATGTTAAGAGATCTTAGCTATGGTTGGATGGAAGGAACAATGAGAGACTTTTTGAGAGACTTATTGTTAAGGGATGCACTCCAGGAAAGGGAAAGGAAGTATAGTAGTGGCTAAAAGTGAAAAACTCTAAAGTTAAAAAAATAAAAAATAAAAACTCTGCAGAACACCGGCCCTCCATGACCGACCTTGGAGACCCCTGGTTTAGAGTTTCCCTGTTTCCAATAGAACATGCTCCTCATGTTTTGATGGTTTAATTAAAGTTGTAGAGTCATTAAAAGCCAATATTGTGCAAATGTCCCCTCCTTATATCAATTGTGACCCTGGCCTAGAGCACAAAAGCAGTCTTAATTCGTTGGGGTATATTTGTACCAATAGCCAAAAATACATTGTCTGAGTCAAAACCATTGATTTTTCTGTTATGTCAAAAATCATTAGGATATCAAGAGATCATGCTCCATGATGATATTTTGTAAATTTCCTACCGTAAATATATTAAAACGTAATTTTTTATTCGTAATATGCATTGTTAAGAATTCATGGTGACAATTTCAAAGGGGATTTTCTCAGTATTTAGATTTATTTGAACCTTCAGATTCCAGATTTTCAAATAGTTGTATCTCGGCCAAATATTGTCCGATCCTAATAAACCATACAGCAATGTAAAGCTTATTAATTTTTGAAAAATGTATAAGACTTAAGGTTTTGTGGTCCAGGGTCACAATTAGTATATTCTCAAAGAACTGGTCATGCAGCTCTTTATTTTTTGTTATTTTATTCATTTTTCATTGTGTTTATTTTTCTTATAGGGACAATTAAAGGACATTAGCTGACAAAATGTAAACAAGCTGGATTATAGCAACATTGCAAATTCACATCTGCAGTCCCTAGGCAGGCAGACACAAAGAAATCACCTTCTTATACAATGACTCTATTAACTTAAGAGTTGTGCCACCTGTGAATGAGAAGCTTTTATAACAATACTCACTATATGATCAAATGAATGAAAATACAACCTGGCAACACAGACTGTCAGAAATGGCCTAATGTACCTAAAATTCCTTAAATGAAATTGTAACTACAATACAACTTTCTTGTCTAATTAGTTTCTATGCATGTAGGTTGTGCTTCTTGAAAGGGGAAGGAAGTATGATTAGTATGATCTAGCTGGTGAACCATCCGGTCAGTACTGTTAAAGAGACAGTTCACTTTAGCTGACATACTGTCCTTGAATTTTTCTATGTTGCATGCATGTTCCTGCTTGCAGGAGAGCGTTGTATTTGCAGTTTGTTGATCAATACAGTTTGCTATGGGGTTAAAGTGGACACAGGAAGGTGCAGTGCTGTTCTTCGGGGTTTGAAAGCCTTCGATTTTGGGTTGAGTGATTCTCTCCCTCCCCCTGGCTGAGCGATGCAGACACTGGGGAGTGATGGATGACGCTGTTTGTGGTGCCGCCTGCTGATTCATAATTAAACATCATGCAGTCAGATGGTCGTATTTACTCTGTGTCTTGATTGCCTTGTGGTGAGAGGAGCTTTCTGGGGCCCTCATTAGAAGCCCTGTGTGTGTTTGTTTGTGCCTTTTTTTGGCATTCATGCATTAGTTATGGTTAGGTTTGTGTGCATGTAATGTGCAGTGTTGTGTGTCATTTAGAACTGATTTGAAATGGCCTTTTCAGTTTAATTAGTGAATAAAATAGATGATCTTTTTGAAATATGTGTGCAAAGTTCCTGTTTCCATGAGAAGTGTGTCAACGTAGTAAAGAAAGCTGCCTTCATTGATCCACTTTTTACTTTAAATTATTATATTTTATTTTACTTTTAGCAAGGATGCATTAAATTGAAGTGACAGTTAGGGTTTTCATTTGTAGAAAATAAATTCAATTTTAAATAAATGCTTTTTTTTACGAATTTTTGAATCTATTCATCAAAGAATCCTGAAAAAAGCTTTATTATTGCTTTTATTATTTTTTTTTTTTTTTACTGTAAGCACAGGGACTGGTTGAGCATGAGTGTCGTTTTAAAAAAATATTAAAATGAAAAATATAAAAATGTCTTATCAACCCTAACTTTTGGCATATGTGCATGCACGCAGAACCTGATTTTTCCCAAGTGAGACATGTTCATGCTCAACATCTTTGTTGTCCCTGGAACAACATTGTGATTAACCAATCAGATTTGAAGAACCAGTTTATAGATTTTGTGAAGTTTACACTTAAAATCACTGTTTGGTGCTTGTACATCAGTGTCATTCATCTATCATTTCCTCTGATTTTAGGGACTACTCATGTTTAGGGTTAGGTTTACTGGTAGGGATATGGTCAAGAATATATTTTTGGAGTAAAATGTTGTTCCAGGGTCAACAAAATATGTTGACCTAGGAACACATCTAACTCAGCAAAATCAGGACATGCTATATGCACACACACATGCACATTATATATACATCTAATTTTATTTAACAAATTAACTTGCAAATTTAACTTCGGATTAAATTCCTACAATTTTGTAGCATGTAATCTGTGGACTATTTGTTTTCTGTATACTTCCTGTAGATTTGGACAAATATCTAGTCATAAACATATAAATCTTTATTTGTTAGTTTAAAAAGGCTGGTGTCATTTATAACAGGCTGATATTATGTACATAAGTAAATGTATGCAGGAGTGCAGCCATCGGTGGCCACAGGAAGTCTCCCGAGATCAGGAAAAGAGCCAAGCAGACATACACAAACAGAATCACAACATCTCGGTGTGATGAATGACATGAAAAAAAGATATCCACAGACATTTTGATTCATAAATATATTTACTGCAATTCTTACTGGCAAATCGAATTAAATATGGACCATTTTAACCCAAATATAAGTGGTTTTTTGCAGTTAATCAGACAAGACAGTGTATCAGTGGTCCTTACCTGGGGCACGGACCCCACTAGAGGCCCTCAGCTTATTGGAAAGGACACAAGCAACCACAAGCCAGCATTTAAACTCTGGTCATCCAAAGCTCCTACAAATGTTGTTTTATTCACATTATTAGCTTAGCATCATGCTAGCCTGAAACTAATGGAATCAACTGTGTGTCTAGTTTCAAATGATTCACTTATAAGATTCCGTTTTGGTTGGGGTGTTCTCTTAGAATGCTGCTGTCTATGAAGGCAGTTTTGAAACAGTGCTATAGTGTCAGTGTAATGACCAAGTGAATGTATGCAGGAATCTAGCCACATGAAGCCTGCTGATGTCAGGAAAACAGCCAAGCAGACACACATAAACAGCTTGCTGAATAACTAAAGGACAAATCAGTGTGATTATCAGAACACAACAATGCCCTTGTAAGAAAAAAAAAAGTTTATTTGATGCAAACTCACAGTTAATTTGTGGCAAATTTATGACTAATGAAATGTATTGCTCCAAGTGTTTGGCAGTTCTTCAGCAGTAATGGCCAGTCACTTCTGCCAAGCATTCATGGCGACTGTTAGTTCAGCTTTTACTATGAATCGAAAAACATTTACACCACATTTAAGTGTAAAACATTATACAGAAAAGGGTTTAAATGTCTGTCAAGTGGCGTTCAAATTGTTTGAATGAATAATTCAGTGATCTCAATCATATGTAGTCTTCCTGTAAGTGCATTACAACAGGCTCTGTATTATAAAAATAATCCAAGATGGCCGACAAATTCAAGAGGGAGGTTGATCATAAATGTTTAATCTTGACTACAGTAGCTTGAATTGGCAAATATTTGTGTGTGTGCCATGCTATGTGTTTGTTTTGCTTGTTAGTGTTGAGTTGTTAGCTTAGCAACATGCTAACGTCAAATTGGTCTGCTCCTATATGCTTATCTAGATGTTTGTGTGGCAGAATAGCAAATCACTACGAGTTTCCCTGACTTTTACAATACTGTGTCAAGGCCCAAGTATACTTGGTTTTCTACGGGTGTGCTTGAGGTGTATGTGAACGCAGGCAGTCGACACATGCACTCTAAAGCTTCGTCTTTGTCCGGCTTCTGCTCTATTTTTCTCCAGGAGTTATGACTGATAGAAATAACTTTGTATTCTTTTAAACTAAAGTTGCGACGATCTCATAACCCTCTCACACAAGCTTTCATCAATGCTACCATCTGCTGTCATTGCAGTCGATGCTATTTTGTTGTTGTTACATCTCTTTAGTTTCATGTTCTGCTGTGAAACAGCAGCTCGGGCCAGGTGCTGACACCTTGTGAAACAACTGATAAGTGCAAAACCAAGTCAACACGCATGTGCGACCTGTGCATACAAAGTATTTGCAGAACTTATACTTATACGCTCATTCTATTCTGAATTGTTCAGGGCCGTCTCTGCTGCATTGCCTCACTGAAGATCTGCTCTGTCAGTAACATCCTCGTGTGTGTGTGTGAAGTGTATGAATTTGAAGCACATTTATTGTGCATCAGTGATGATTTACTGGCTTTTCTCTCAGTTTTCTAATGTGTCCTTGCTCTTTTATTGAATTTTAATGCAGGTAAATAGGCTCTGTGCGGTGAAGCGTCTGTGGCGTGTCCGTTGTTATCTGTAAGGGCCGGCCGGACACATAAGCCTGTCATGTTAAGCAATTGTGTGTGTGCATATAACTGAAACTGGAAGACAGGAAGTGATACTTCAGTGAGAGATAGTATGTGTAAGTGTCTGTGTGTTTTAGAATCAACCAGGCACTTGTAGTGATACATTGCTGATTGTTTATTAGAATGGAAGCAACATAGCTTTGATCACTAACATGCCTAAATACAGTCTGTATATTATACATATAATGTATAATGTTTCTTTATACATTATTTTATATATATATATATATATATATATATATATATATATATATATATATATATATATATATATATATATATATATATATATATATATATTAAAATATGTATGTATGTATGTATAAAGAAACATTTCTGATTATTATCAATGTTGAAAACAGTTCTGCTGAGTCACATTTCTGTTTCTTTATACATTATTTTTTATATATATATATATATATATATATATATATATATATATATATATATATATATATATATATATATGTATGTATGTATGTATAAAGAAACATTTCTGATTATTATCAATGTTGAAAACAGTTCTGCTGAGTCATATTTCTGTAGAAAGCTTCATATTTTTTTCAGGGTTCTTTAAGTTTGAGGAACAGAATCCTTTGTATATAATAATTTAAAACAATCCTTTGTAAATGTCTTTACACTCACTTTAGATACATTTTATTTAAAAAAATACATCAAAAATCTAACCTAATTTAATGTATTTCAATTAATTAATTTGTAATTAATTAATTTGAATTAAATTAATTAAAATATATAACTGTGCATGCAAATTTTCTAATAAACTGTTTTTTAGTGCTTTATTTTATATTGTTGACAAATTCAAAATTGATACACTTATAGTTGTAATCTTATGATTTAAGATGATCTTTATGAATCAGAAATGTAATAACTGTGCATTTAATGCAGAGCTCAGGTTGTCCACTGCTTGATACCACTGGATACAGAAACGTCTACGCGATGTTGTGACCGCATGGATTTAATCGCTGTCAGTGTGAACATACCACAAGTGCAGACAGCTTAGTTTATAAAGGCAACATTGGAGTTTGCCGCATGACATCGATCTCTCACAGAAAGTGTGATAGAGTTGAAAATGAAGGTGGGATGAAGCTCCCTGTTGACATCTTCCAGAACAGTCTGCCTTGTGCCCTTTTATACTCTCCATATCACCTCATCTGTCCTCATCCTCACCCGCCCTCCCTCTCCGCCCCAGTTTTTCCCACTTCAATCTTTATCATCAATATATTTAGCTCTGAAGGCGGCTGTGTGCACCAGTGCCTCCCAACAGTCAGTCTGTTTTAGTGGTTTAATAATTCATTCATTCGATTACTATGCACAAAGCACATTTAACAGCACATCTAGAGCAGTTTTAATGGAGCCCATGCTAAGTGTTAATATTCTGCAGCTGTTATCACCACCCCGAACAAAAACACACTTTCCTACAATCTATCTTACTGTGGGAATATTGTACTCACAACTTGAGGGTGAGTAAATGATGACTTTTATTTTGAACTGTACATTTTAATATACAGTGTAGTTGTTTTTATTCACATTTTTCTCATTAAGTGATAATTCCAAAGTCACCCGCAATGTCATGATAATAATAAATTCAGTTTCTACCAGGAAAAAACACAACCATGGATTGTGCTCTGAAACTCGTGATTAAAAATTTATGAGCTCCAAAAAAAAAAAAAAAACATTAAACAAGATTAAAGATTCAAGATTTATCACATGTAGCTATAAAATGGCAAGTGTCAGAAAAGTGGTTACAATGTCAGTCATGAAAAATGTAAAAGCTGCTTGTCTATATTCTCTCTCTCTCTCTTGGCTTCATTTTCTTAAGATGAGCAGCAGCCGCTAATGACCTTGAGGAATCGGTCAAGGTCAAGCCCTGACGAGGCTTTAATAAAGAAATAACCAAAATAACAAACACATAATAGAAGGAGACAGAGCTTGGCAGAGAAGGTGGAAGAACAGTGGCACAGTAATCAAATCCTCCAGTTTAATGCATTTTACATGAGACTGTCAGAAATACAAGCACTAGGCTAGCAAGCTTTTACACCCTTTGCATGGTAAGCAGATGCACATATACAGTATAGGTGGTTCTGTAGAAATCACATTCAATTTCAACACATTTTGACTTGTGTAGGAGCAACAAGTCAGTGTGATGTCATCTTCAACAAAAAAATATGTTTAAAGGGATCATATACACCAAAATGTTAAATCTGTAAATAAATCATCTAAAATGTAGGTGACGTTTTCTCTTCGGCAAAACAGTAAAGATAATATTTTTAGATGAAACTGTGGTCCTAGGTAACAAAAAAAAAATACAATTCAAAGGCTATCTTTACTTTGAGAGTCAAACAATACCATATCAAAGAATACAAAATTAAAACCTGTGTTTCCTGATGATATTTTTGGCTCTTATGAAGTGAAACATTTGGTTTGTGCAAGAAACTGAACATCATTTACAACATTATTACTGTAATCCAGAGCTTTAGACAAATGGGGAAGATTCTTTATTTGTGAACTGGTTCTTCCGGACAGTTAGTTTTAATAAACTGGTTCAGATAACCGACACACTATGATGTAGCATTTACACAATTATGTGGTCGAAGCACTCAATAAATGATGTGAAACCCGTATGTTATAGACATCTGGAAATAAAATGTGGTTGAAGTAATAACATATCTGTATGTTTGTGTGTGTGCGGCAGTATAGTGCCAAATATTCATTTTTTTGGTGAACTATCCCAATTTCTAATGGAAATGATACTACCCATAATCCTGAAGAGAGATCCACCAATCAGAGAAGTCGCTGAAATCACATTTGAGTTTGTGGCTTTTAATCAATGTTTGTTAACTTTGAGGCTAACATACTGATATACTCAGTATGCTTTTATCAGGTTTGTGCATTTACATTAGAGTCTGTCTCTCCTCTGACAAAACAAACCAAAAATATAATATCATCCATCTTTACAATATATTGTTTTAATATCTTAAAATCATTAGTTTCATTATTATTTTTATTTTGTCATTCATATATGGCAGAGAGCAATAAAGCCTCAGACTTGAAGAAAAAAAAAATAAGAAAGGAACTCCCACCAAAAGTGAGAATGAGAATCGCGAAAGGTGCGAGATTCTGCTGGGCGCTGATATTAAAATAAACCTAATCAATTTAAAGCAAAATATCATCTGCTCTTCCATTGGCTTACACTTTAATGTGTGAATAATGTGTTGTGCGGGGCTATAATTAGCCGTCTCACCTCTCTCTTCCCACTCAGGGAGAAACAGCATGATGAGGAGGGCACAGACTGATGAACTAAAGCACACGGCAGCCTCTTGATCTCCACTTCAGCTCCGTAGAGGACTACTTCAGCCAAAAATACAGTTCTATCATTATATCGTCTATGGAGCCCGAAAGGTGAGATTTAGCAGAACAAAGAAGTGAATGAAGACTTGGAAAATGACCAAAAGGCACCATAAAAATGAGCTACATGACATGAACTTTTCACCTCCCAAACTCATTCATGCCCACATATATTCAGATATATGGCATGTCAAGGGAACTTTGGTTCTCTTAACGGGGAATAGTGTGGCAAATCTAAATATGCGCATATTTAATTTAAATGAGAGGATATTAAGGCTATGGCAGAAGGGAGATTTTTCAGTAAATAACAACATCATTTATGGTTTGTTCCTCACACAAAGATATATCCACAGAGGAAATGGTACTTTTTCACTATCATTTTATGGATGCTTGAACCATTACAATTATAGTTAACAGAAGATAAAACTATAAAGCCTTTGTGTTAATTGAAATAAAGCTGAAATACAATAAAAGTAATATGAACACAGTAAAGATATACAGCCACTCAGTGAGTTAGTTTCTTTATTCTGTCATTCGTTCACTGTTTAATGTGTTTAACAGCTGCATCTGTGCTTTGTCTCATGCTCCCTTCCAATCTATTACTGTGTTATTAATACAGTAATAAAATAATTGTATTCATTATTTTTACTGGAAATATATTTATGTAATAATAATTTATAGAAATGTACAAGCAATAAATTATATTATTTATATTTTGGCCATTTTTGTATAATTTATTTATCTGAAAATATAGAATTTAATTCACTGTAGACAACGCATTAGCAACAGTATGCATAATATTCATACAGCATTATAGCACTGCCTTAATTTGAATTAATAGAAATGATAGCAGGCTTGTAATGGGGCTCATAATATTGCTATCACAAACAATATACCATAATTTAATAATTACAGATGTGCATATGCCAATTTATTCTCTCCATGCAAACAGCTTGTGTATAATGATTTATGTTTGGTTGCTTCAGACTGTCAAAACACAATAAAGATTTTATTTCTATGTGTCCCTTAAATCAGGCGACGTTTAAAACAGCTGTATATTGTCCTGCTGCTTGTATGTTAGCATGTTTAGACTATGCTATTTTTCTTGTTTTCCAGCTTGTAGAGTAACTTTATATTTTCTATAAATTATAAAATTTAGTTTAGCTAATTTGAAGTGAAGCTTACGGCATTTAGTAGCTTGCCTTATTAGTTAACTATTTACTAGTCTATTGAGTGAATGTCAGCCATTAAAAACCACAAAGTGAACAATGCATGGTTGTAACCAGTGTAGGGCAATAATGGTGCTAAAAGTTTCAACTTTTTTCAACTTTTTTTTTTTTCATATTTCAGTTATATGTAAAGCTACAATTTACTTGCTTTCCTATGAGGGGCCGTACAGGCCATAATTCATGAATGCACTCTCACACACTTACATTCTCCTTCCACATACATATATATATTGAATGCATGTATGTCTGAAGAATATATTTCTACGTAACAGAAGAAAGAGTGTAAGTGTGTGAGAGAGACTAGAAATGCATTTATGTGAAAGGAGAATGTAAGTGTGTGAGAATGCCAGAATGAATAATGGCTTGTACGGCTCCTTGTACTTTCCAGCCTTTAGTGTGCAGTATATATATATGTATGTGTGTGTGTGTGTGTGTGTGTGTGTGTGTGTGTGTGTGTGTGTGTGTGTATTTATTTATTTATTTATACACTGTATATATTATATATAGTATAGCTACTTAATAGCATTTTTCTAATTAAGTCTTTTGTAATGTAGCTAGCTGCAATTTTAATAGCTTTCCCAATATTTTAGTAGGCTAACTAGTTACCTATTTACCAGTCTACATAGTTAGCATCATCCATGTGTAGGACAGCAGTGTTAAAACATTGAAGCTACATTTTTCTTTAGCAAAGTTTTAGCATAGCATCATGTAAGAAGCTTCTCAGTAGCAAAGCAATTTTATTAAGTAGCAGCAGAGCATTGTGAAATAAAATGATTTTTTCTTGACAATGTTTCACTGCTGATAAAACCAGCTAACCATCCTAAGATAGTTGGCAGGTCTTAGCTAGTTTCAAAGCCTGGCTGTGCCGGTTTTAGCTGATTGGTCAGCCTCAGCAGCTAAGACCAGCCTGACCAGCTAAAGTAGTGGTCAAAACCCCTTTAAAACCAGTCTGCAAACCAGCTGCTGGAAGACCAGCTAAAACCAAACCAGCCAAGGTTAGTTTTAAATAATTTTGTTATTGTTTTGTTTGTCTGTTTTTGTTATTGTTGTTTTTTTTTCTTTCAGCATGGATTTAAGATTATAGAACTATACCTGTTTTCTCAAAACGATAGCATTTAACTAAGCTTAGCTAATTTTTCTAACTGACTCATTAGTATTGTAGCTACATATTTAGTTGCTTTCCTAATGTTTTAGTTTAGCTAGTTAACTATTTACAGGTCTACTTAGGAAACATGGCATTCACTATGTAGGGAACAGTGAATGAGTAAATGAGTGAGTGATTATAGATACGATAATCAAATACTTGCATGTAGTGATGTGTGTCACACGCTCTACTGTTCCACTTGTCTGCTCAGCAACACATATTTAAGGGCTACTAAAGTCTTCACCAGAGTGTACTTTATTGGAGGACCGAAACCGCTGTGTGAGGTTTGTTTCACAGCTCTCTATAAGCGCTGCAGTGCAACTACACAGTGACATTTCTACAAATTGAAAAATGATTCTTAACCACCCATTATTTGATTAATTAGCCATTGACACATTTTTTTTAAGTACTTATTATGGCAACAATCCCTCTGGAGAACCTGTGATGAACAATCTGGATCAGACGTCATGAACGATGCCAACAGAGGAGTAATTATAGGAGAAATAAATGCAGATTAATACATATACTGACAACACTTCACTCCCAAGATTCAGTGGGCTGCATCAGAAATGGTAAAGTTTGTTCCAAATAACCATTAGTTTTGACCCTCACTGCATTCATCGATGCCACTGTGAAGGACGAAGCATGGAGTAGAGTCACACACTGTAGACGTCTTGCTGAAGGACACACTGATCCCTCATCCCTTGCAGGTTTTGAACATATTAGTTTCTGGTTACCAGCTGAAAAGATCTACTTCTTGAAGAAGATAATTCCACAAATAACTGCAATTGCAGGTTTCAAACAGAGATGGTGAAAAAGAGACAAAACTTACAGACTGCAGCTAGTCTCACCTTGAGGAAATGTTATTGTTTTACATTTTTTCTTTCTCCTAAAATGTTATATATTTACACATTCTCCCCCATGAACAGAAAAAACAGAAGACTTCTTCAACAATTTTTCAAAATCATCAAATGATCTTTTTTGCTCCACAAAAGTAAGAGCGTCAGGCAAGTTTGGAAAAACATGGGGAAATTAAATTTTTGGATGAAAGATCAATATGAACGAAACTCTCAGTTTGCTCTCAATTGCATGTCATCACTGACTGCAGAAATAATTGAACTATTAAATATGTGTAATTTGTGTTTTTCTTTCCTATGGTGATTTTATGTTGTTTGTGTGTTTATATAAGTCCTGTGATCGCAAGTGTGTACGGATTATTAGCATGACAGCCGAGTGTCCTGTGCTTGTGTTGTTAACATTAAGCATATGATCTTTGCAAATAATAGTATGCACTCTGTTCTTGAGTTCCTTCAGCTTAAAGAGATTAATGGGTGTGTAATGTAATGAACAGAATCTAAAAATAAAGCAAGCACTTTAAGATAACTTGTTGAATAAATAAATTACATTTATTTTGCCATATACTGTAATATTATCATTTGAAACCCAAAGCACCTATAATAAGCACTGGATGCTAAATATATATATATATATATATATATATATATATACTAAGGCATCAGGTAAAAAAAAAACTTCACCATACTTCCCCAGTTCACCATATACTTCAATTTTCTGAAATGTCATGTGTAACTATGCAAGGCATTATATAATTAGATATCTATTAAATCTCTAATAAAATAGTCAGGGAAATTATATGTGTGTGTGTGCGTGTGTGTGTGTGTGTGTGCGTGTGTGTGTGTGTGTGTGTGTGCGCGCGCGTGTGTGTGTGTGTGTGTGTGTGTGTGTGTGTGTGTGTGTGAAAAAGTGTTGCTTGGTGGTTAAGTTCAGCAGTTGCTCGTGTATCCTCATTGGTTAGAAAGGTATTAATATTGTTAATACCAAGTTTTTAGCTAAATATGAATATTCAGTGCAAAAACACTTTTTTTTTCATCTGAAAGAACAGCTGTTAACATGTTTATTTTAACCTGCAATGCATACGTTTAAAGAGGTGATGTAATTATATTTACAATGCATTTACATTTCTGCATTTTGCAGATGCTTTTATCCAAAGCAACTTGCTCAGCACTGACTCAAACCCATGACCTTGACGTTGCTGGGCTGGCACCGTGCTCTACTGTTTGAGCTAACAGAATACATAAGGGCATGATATTTGTCTGCCGTTTTTATGCATTGTTCTGAAGCATGTGAGAACTGGTCTGAAATGTTCATGGTGTGAACAGGCTCTGTGTTCTGGCTGCTGTGCTCGCATCCACAAATGCTAAGTTTGAGTAAAAGTAACAGAAATGCTTGAATTAGCAAACAGCACATACAACAGAAAGCTAACGTGGATACTGTCCACGAGTGTCAGAAAACACACTCAAATCACCTTTTCACCCTTTGTGCTCTAAACAAGTGCTGCTGACAGGCTGGACATGTCATGGCTAAACAGCACTTAAAGGGTGTGACAGAAGTGTGTGAGAGGCGTTTAGAAGAGGTGTCATTGAGACTGTTCTCTGTCATTATTTAGCCATGAAAATGGCAGTAAAGAAGGTGTAATTTATTTCTGGCTTTGACCTTCTTAGGATCCGCAGCAGGTCTCTCCCTCGCTGTCTCGTCTGGATTCCTGCCATTCCTGTGTATCATTTCTGTTTATGCCAGAACATTCTTTGGCTTTCTGTGTGACAATATTCTGGCTGCTTTGCTCTCCTTTGAGAGTATATGCAAAACTTGCCTTGTTGATTTGGTCTAATAAAAGAATTTCCTCATTATCACTTTCTGTAAAAGCATGTGTTCATACTGATGGCTTCCTGTGTGTGAGTGTGCTACTCATAAAAAAGCACATCCTGCTATTTTGAGAGTAGTGCAGAGCTACCCTTTAACAGCTGAAAGGCTAATAGCAGCTCCTGAACTACTTTTAGCCGTTTAGTTGTTAAATACATCAGTGCTTTGCTGTGTTTGTTTGTACGTTTTTGCAGAGACTTTGCAGAGATATACTGTATTGTCTTACTGAATATACTTTGAAGGTCACGATATAATAATATTTTCATACTAACTGATGTTTATGTTATAAGGTTTTATGTTTTTCAGCTGTTTCGACAGATAAGTTTACATTTGGGAAGTATTTAAAAGAGCTTTCTTTGTATATTTTCTATTCCACCAAATTTTAATTTTATTATAATAATATAGTTGTTTTGTCATACGTTCCTTTTTTTTTTTAATTGTGTATCATTGCATAGCATTATAGTTTGTTGGGTCCCAGTATTCTTTTGACATTTTCTCTGTGTCTGAATATAAATACTTCGAAAAGCAGTATGTGAAACAGTCCGAGTAGTATGTTTTGATTTGTAGCGTTCATAAAACAGTAGGAGAAAATTAGGAAGGGACAAAAAGAAGTCACCTGACAATGGCAGCATAATGAATGTAGTGTATCTGGATTTTATTCATACTATGCACATTGTACATGAAATACTGTAAAACATGTTTTAATGATCTCAAAGTTTGTTACTCATTCTCATGATTGCACGTTGCATTGCTAACAGTTGCTGAACAATGGAAAATGTCTCTTTTACTGGGTGACAATGTTTTGGTTTGTTTTTAACAACAGAATATTTTGGGGGCAGTGAACATTTTGTTAAAATGCTGGCGGTGGCTGGCAACTTTTAAAAACAGTGGTGTGGAAAGAGTTAAATTAAAACTTTAGAATTAAAATGTAACAAAAAATGTAAAAATGGAAGCTAATTCAATATTATTAAATACTATAATAGATTGCTCAATATATATTACTTTTACGTCATGTCATGTTGTTATTTTTTGTTTGGCTTGCTAATAGAATCTGCATTCTAATCTTCCATTCTTCAAGCATTGTTAATGGTGAGCATTTGTGTGTTTCATGTTGTGTTGCCATTTTTAATGCTGCATAACCGTTACCTTATGGGAACATTCTAGATTGTGATAAAGATGTGGTTTGTCACATGCTTTATAAGCGTTAGAAGTGCAAGGTAACATCACAAAAATGCATCTTAAGGCAGCTAATATGGTCAGTTTTAGTTTCATGCTGACTTTCATTTTATAGTTTTCACTTGTGGCTTTGAAAGGGCAACCACAGCACACTATAAAGCTCTCCTCTGTGTACTGCAGTGTGTGTGTGTGTGTGTGTACCGTAAGCTGGTCTCAACACAGAGTCTTTCAGTCTGTTCTCTACTGTCTCTCATTAGGGGCCAGTACTCTGACCTCAGTGGCCTGTCTCTTGTGTTTAATAACAATATGTGTGGGCTCTTCCACAGATGCAGTGCACAGCTCTTCAGATGTTATCTTTCCTCTCTCATCTCACCCTCCCGCTCTTATTCTCAACTTCAGCCGGTCATATCAGCAGCTCTGCTCTGAAGTGTGTGAGGAAGGAACACCAGCACCTCACAATATTGCAGAGACTGAAAGAGCGCTGGTCTCCCTGACATTCACTCCACCTCTCTGTGTATTTTTTAAGAAAGACAATGATGGAAAAGAGTGGGAAAATAAAATTAGTGTTGCTATTCATTGGTAAGAGTGTTGTGAGGGGTTGCCAGGGTGTTGCTATGCAGTTACCAACATGTTCACATAGTTTTTTAATGCTTTTCTACAGCATGTTGCCATTGTGTTTTATCAATCTGCTCAGCATTGCATATTGAGAGTGTTTTTAGTGTGTGGCAGTGTTGTTGCTAACATGCTTAAAGTGATTTTTGCAGTATTGCTAGGTTAAGTATGTGGTGGGTGGTTGCCAGGGTGTTGCTATGCAGTTGTTAAAGTGTTTTTAGCAAGATATTAAAACATTGTTTAACAGTGTTTTAGCATAGATATAATGCATCTGTATTTATGTGCCGCTGTATTGGAAGTCAAATAACCATTTGAACACTCTAGATCTGCAATAGACATCAGTAGTAACACAATACAACAAGACAAAGGCATTAGCTACCACAACATTCAAAAGTTACCATAGTTTAAAAGCGTGTATCTATGGGTTTTAGTGTGTTCATATGCAGTGGCACCTGACTCCCGAGATATGGATGTATCTACATTTGTTAGAACATTGCTAGGTTGGAACCTAGGTGGTTGTAGTATATCAGTGCATTGATATGTAGATGCTAACATGCTCAGAGTGTTTTTTGGTGTATTGCTATAAGGTAGCATAATTGTTATGTGTGCTAGCTGAGGTTTCGCTAGGCTGTTCGGGATGGCTTGCAAGTGGTTGCTTGCACAAATGTCAAAAACATTCCCTTGAGTTCTGAGTTTTGTTACTCTCACAGTAAAACAAATTCATATGTTGAAGTACTTTTTTTGAACAATGAGAAAATTAAGATATGTTTTCTGAAAACCAACTTATCTGACAACTTCATCACCAGAAATTGTGAACTGAACCTCAGCCAGAATGTCTGTCGATCACTGTTACACCACCACATATACGCTGTGTTTCTCTTTTCATTCTCACTCCCCATCTCCTGTCCTCCCCTTCTGCCTCTCTCGTACCGTCCTGCATCTGTTGCAGCGCAGCACACCAGATGTGGCCCTTGTCAAACTCGATATCACATTTCCGTAGTTCTCAGTTGCAACAGCCGAGCTAAGTGGGTTACTGGCCTTCCCCATTAGTCTGAGTCTTAATTGATTCCCCTATAATTCTTTCGCCAAACATCTCACTTAATTTACATGCTTCACTCATCCATAAGAGGGACATGGGAATGGGGAGATGAGTTTATTAAGCATGAGACATTACGTCAAGCTCAGATGTCCCGCTAGACTGAACTGTGGAGAGAAACTGCGGAGCTGAAGGATGCCAGAATAAATGAGCTAAGCAGCTGGAGTATCACTTGATTGATTGGTGCCATTATTTGAATACTTGAAGTGAACTGTGATTGGTCCATTTGGAGCTGTTAATAAACTGAACATAAAAATGTAAGCATGTCAGTTTATGTGCACTTGTGTTGTAAGCTACTAAAAACCTTCAAAGTGTATTTAAAAACTGTGCTTGCAGATAACTTACTGTAGTAATGTTAATTAATTAAGAGAATACACATAAGTATGTTTAAAATAAGCACCAATAATGTTTGAATATTCTTTTGTCGTTCTTTAAAGAAGTAGAATTATTTTAATGTGTTGACCACTGGAAGCGAAAAGTTGTATGTTTGGAAGAAACAAATCCATGCATCGATAGGATGTTTTCAACTTTCAACCATTGTTTCCTGCTAAAATATGCGTCTACAATATTGCTTTCTAGAGGAAGCGTTATTATGGATCATGTACTTGTATTTTAGTTAAGTTAAAACACTTAAAAAATGGATTTGTTTCTTACAAACAAGCAGCTTTTGGCTTCACAAGACATTAACTGGTGGACTGGAGTGGTTGTGGATTATTGTGATGCTTTTATCAGCTGTTTGGACTTTCATTCTGACGGCACCCATTCACTGCTAATGGGCTGACAGGGTCCATTAGTGAGCAAGTGATGTAATTCTATATTTCTCCAAATCTGCTCTAATGATGAAACAAACTACAACCACAAACTACTAGTAAGGGTTAACCCTTTAACCCTGTTCGGGACCCTAAAATCCATGCATTTCCATGCATTAATGTTCCACCATAACAAAATATAATGAAAAAGCCAGAAACTGAGTACAGTAGATATGGACACTTTCATCCGGTGTGATTATGGCAGAGACACAGACAGAGGGGTCAGACAGGAGTGAGACTGCCAGGCAGACAGCGGATGTCTCTATGTTTAGCTTCCAGACACGCGTCAGGTCCTGTGGATAATGAATGAGATAGGCACACGCCTGAGAGCGTGTATTAGTGGGATTAAAGTTGATTCCTGATGCTCATCTGGGAATTCAGTTGAGTCTGGGAACGTGGTGGGAGCATTGCTTGAAGGTTATGATAGAGAGACCTCAGATTTGCTAATATGGCACGACACGCTCACAGTCAGACTCCCTTTCTGTTCGCCGTGAGCATTTGACTGATGCGGGTTCATTTGTTTATTTCTTTCTGTGGCACAGACACTTGAAAGAGGCAGAGGATGAGAGATTGAGAGAGTAGCAGAGGGTAGAAGAGGAAGGGAAAGTGTGTGAACAAGGGGAAAAAAATAGAAGAGTCCCATTTGAATGAAAATCATATTCAAATCCGAGGGGAAGACTGAGCTGCAATCGCTAGCGGCCTTGAGGGTTTTGCATAATGACCGCCAGAGCTAACATTACAAAGCTGCTCTACTGGAGTAAACAAATGCTGAAAGAGACTTGATGTTGAGGTGCACGTGTTTTTGTGTGTGTGTGTGTGTGTGTGTGTTTACAGACACCCACTCACTCACCTGTCTTACCTGTGTGAATGTGAAACCTGACAAACAAGCTGTCTTCTCAGCTGAAGATAGCCTTTTATTTTGGATTTGTGCCTCACTCATTTAATGCATGCCATTTTTCCATCGTTGTCAGTAGAGGATCAGCACATGCCCTTCTAAATGTGGTGCTAATTAGCACGTTTAAACGAGGCAAGCAAGTCGCACAAATAAAACTGGGCAATTAAAGGTTCAGCCACATTAAAAGTGGATTATCTCGTGGATGGAAATATCCATGCTCATTTTCATCAAAGTGTAAGAGATCTAAAGCCCGAGTTGTCATTAGGGAGCTCAGGTGTGTGTGTGTGTGTGTGTGCCTATTTAACCATGTTTTGGGGACAAATCTGTATCCAAAAGTGAGCTAAACCTGACAAAATTTCCAAAAACCTCCCTTTGGGAATGTCCTGTTTTGTAAAACTGTTATAAAAATAAAGTAAGCTATTTATTTATTATTATTATTTTTTGTAAAAATGCAGAAGTGCTGAGATATTGCTTTGGCATGAGATTACTAGAAATCTCAATAGAGCAAATGCTGATTGAAAGAACGAATGCAGTACAAACACTAATAACCCTGAACACAATTATCTAAATGAGGACATGTCATAGCCCAGTATTGTTTTCAAATAAGTGATTTTTTTTAAAAACCTGTCAGAAGCCTTGTCCTGGTATTGTTTTTAAAAACTGAAAAAAATAAAGAAAAAATAAAACTTAGCATATGCATATGAACCGTTAATATTTGTTTTTCCATTGCCTTATAATTCTTTTTACAATTTTCCATTTAAAAGCATTGCACTATTTTAATATTATAATGTTTATAATGTATATATGTATACAGCACATATATTCTTTTTGTAATAGATTTCAATCAAATTAGAATATTGCAGTTACATTAATCATGGTTTTTTTTATTATTAAACTGGATATCAGCATGTAAACTTGACTGACTACTTCACTTCCTCTTTAAAAATGGATAACAGTCTATTTTAAAAGGTACACAAATGGACTGAATTTACTTAATACAACATATTGTTTTTTATGTATTTATTTATGTATTGTGAAAATAATTTTACAATGCAGATTTAAAAATGGATAACAATTTATAGCTATTAATAATAAAATAAATAAATAAATAAAAACAATATGCTCAATTTTGTTTATGTAACATTGTTCCTTTTTGATTGATTGATTGGTTGATTGACCCTCTCTTGTTCTTGGCTAGCTTAATGAGATTCACTCAATTATAGTACCAGACGTCACGTTTGGTTTAATAGGTTAAACACTCACACTTACACAAGCACACAGTCGAATGTTCCACTCCAAAAGCGCCAATTTTCTCTTGTCTTCTTTTCTCACGTCCCATCGCTGGATAATACCTGCAGTTGGCCCCAGAGGAAGCCAGGATTCACTCCTCATTTGAGCAGCCGCACAAAACACAAATACTCACCAGCACTCAATTAGAGCAGGTCTCTTCAAAGCAAACCTGTAAAACATGTAGATGTAACAGAATATAGCACAGAAGTGAAATATGAATCATGGAGCACTTATATAATCTCTATATAACCCACCCCCTTGAGTGCAAATCATTGTCATCCTGTTTTTTTGATGTGAAATAGGTATTTAAGTACATCACACATACAGTACAGACCAAAAGTTTGGAAACATTACTATTTTTAATGTTTTTGAAAGAAGTTTCTTCTGCTCATCAAGCCTGCATTTATTTGATCAAAAATACAGAAAAAAATTTAATGTTGTGATATATTATTACAATTTAAAATAATTGTTTTTAAATGTATTATATTTTATCATTTATTTCTGTGATGCAAAGCTGAAGTTTTAGGATCATTATCACATGATCCTTTAGAAATCATTCTAATATGATGATTCATTATCAAAGCTGGAAACAGTTCTGCTGCTTAATATTTTTTCAGAACGTGATACTTTTTTAGGATACTTTGATGAATAAAAAGTAAAAAAAAAAGAGGAATTGTACAATTGAAGAATTGTAGTTTCTGCACATTTTCTTATTGGATTAAAAAATGTATAATAATTGGCCTCAACTGAGCGCATTTTTTATTTTATGTGCATTTTAAGATTTTATGTGTATTTTGGCTTTCCATCCAGCATTTTTCAATCCCAAAATTCTCTCCACAAAATAAGTGGATTGAAATATCTTTTTTTGAATATCTAATTTGTATTTATTTTAAATGATCACTTTAAAGATACAACTGCAAAACGTAGCTTCTTCCGAAGTGCTGATTGTAGCAACCTAGAAAACATGTTTTTTTTTCCCAATGGACTGATGAAAACCGCACATCCTGCTGAATCCAGCCAATAAGATCCGGTGATTGTATTCAGCTCTTGGCATTTTGTGTGTAATAAGCATCAGACAATATGAACTGTCCGCGGGCGGCTCGTAGGCGTCCCATCTGAGGGTGAGGGTAGGTGTAGCGTGACATGACCTGTGAGTGTGTGTCTCTCTGGAACAGAATTCTCTGTGTAGGTTGAATGAGAGTCTGGTGTGTATCTGGAGGACGGATATTCACAGATGAGAAGATTAAGTGCTCTTCTGTATGCTAACAGCTAACTTCACCAAGCGGCGGTCTATGCTAAGCGCTGTGACCCATGCCAGGGCACACACATTTCAGGTTTTGGGTTTTCACACACACTCATAAAGAGGCTGATTATCTCTCAATGTTTTCTCATTTTTAAGAATGTTTTAAAAAAAATAGTATTTTTATTAACAGAAATTATTTTGTATTTATGGATGCTAATGGATGAGTGTTTAGAGATCTTGGCTTATGTGTAAGTTGGTGAATAAAAGAGAAGGGTGGTTCACCACTGGCCACAAGATCCCATTCCCTCAACTATCCCAATGTACGCTTTATTAACAAAAATAATTCTCCTCCTTCATAGGAAAACCATTTATTTGATAGTATTTATTTGTAAACATTCATCTCCTCCCATGAAATGTTAATGTAAATAATTAGATTACTTTTGTGTTTTATTTTTAGGGAGTTTTTCTCATTAGCTTGCATAATAATTATATGACAGTTTTTTTTTTTAAACAACAAC
The DNA here is from genome assembly GCF_023724105.1 of Carassius gibelio. Lineage (NCBI taxonomy): Eukaryota > Metazoa > Chordata > Actinopteri > Cypriniformes > Cyprinidae > Carassius > Carassius gibelio. Next base: position 17,493,227 of record NC_068380.1, on the reverse strand, counting down.
AACAACAATAAAAAGATAATAGATAACATAATAAAAATATAGAAAATGTAATTAGTCATAGTAATATAGTCTGATATATTCTTATATATAATAATAAATATTTCAGATCCCCCCCCCCCCAGATAATGCTTTTTTAATAATAAAAATAACTTTTTAAAATCTTTTCATTATAATGTAATAATTTTTCTGCTTTTTAATGAAGGGATCTAAAATATGAGAGAGATAAAATACAAACTGTATATTAACCATAAGATGTAAAAACATGTATTAAGTTGTGTGAAAGCAAAACATTTAATTTATTCTGAATTTAATTTCTTGCAAAATTCATATGAATAATTAGAATACTTTTGCATTTTGTTTTCAGGGAGTTGTTTTCCCTTGCCTGAATACTCTTTAGCTTGCATAAAACTGATCTATCAGTATTTTTCATTCATTTATTCATAAATAAATAAATGAAAAGCTATACAAATAAATGAATTGAATTGAAAATGTTTCTCTTGTATTCTAATAGTGGGTAGATATGCTGTTAACGTATTATATAAATGTATTATTAATATTTTTCCTCATAACTTTTTAATTTAATAACTACTAATTAATTAGTAAAGTCATATTATAGAAGTAAAATGTGTTGTGAATGGAGTTTCATGATGAAATTCACTCTTGTAGTGTGTATGGCTTTGGGAAAACCACACATAAATAGTTTTCTGTGGATAAAATGCAGGTTATGTGTCGTCCGCTCTGCAAATTCAATTTGTTTGTGAAACTGAAGTAGTGGGCTTTTTGTTGTGTGCTTTTCATTGTCTTATTTCCGGCTGGTCTGACAGATCAAAATCACTTTCTCTCTCACTCTCGCCCGTCCTCTCTCTCCTTCCTGTTTGAAGTGATGGAGTGTGGGCTTGAGGGTCGAGGTGACTCCTGAGAGAGAGACAGAAATGGAGGATAAAAAAGAAAAGATGAAAGGATCTTTCATTCTTTCAGAATAGGGGAGATGGGTGGAAGGGGGTTTGGCGGTGGTCTTATATTTTTGTTCCTCGACGGTCAAGGGTAAGCTAAGCCAAAGGGGGTCAGGGAAATAATGACAGGCTCAGGCAAAATCTCAGTGTCAAACTGTAAACTCCTCAGTCCCATCGCTGCACAACTTCCTGAAGAGATTCCAACTTTCTCATTATCACACATTACTAACTTATCTACAGTTTTCAGTAACGCGACAATAGCTCAGAAATAGTGTAGTTTTGTCAGTAGAAGCAATAGAAAAAGTACAACATGCAGCTGTTATTTTGACTTGTACTAATACAGTACTTGTTGAGCAGTAGTGCATTTATGTGTATGTTACATTTAATAAAAAAAAAAGGTTACACTTTCTTTTCATAGTTCACTAGGCGTTCTAATAATACATTTGCAACAGCGTCAACTTACTCTCGTTAGAGTATTTGTAGACTGTTGTGGTTTTGGTTATTATTAAGTGAATAAGTGGACATGCACTTGCAAGGCTGACACCAGTAAAATTTCTGATAGGGGACTATCAAAATAAAGTGTGAGCAGATATTAAACAGATAGTCTACTAATACTCTAATTACTGCTATTTGACATTTAGTTGCAAACGCCTCTTTCATAAATACAGTCTTTACTGGTAAAAATGACCATGAAGGATCATGTGTGAACAAAAATACCAGTAAATTCATTCTGGCAATTTACCAGGTTGAGAAGTTGTTGTGACATTACCAGTAAATTACCTGAAATGTGCTCTGTGTGAACGCAGAATGAGATTACAGGTATGAGCACGTACGAATTCACAATGTGCTGACGTAAGATAAACAGCACATTGTTGTTCCGCTAATTTTACAGCAATTTACTGGTATTACTATATGAAAACAAACACGTCACAGGATTGATTCTGGGATCGATCCTGGGTTGGGGAATTAGTAACATTGCCGGGTTCAGTCCCGGAACAAACTCTAGTATAGTATAGTATAGTATAATACAGTGGTAAAGCTACTTTTTGCTAATAGCTTGTATTGTTACTAAGCCCTTAGGATAGGTAGGAAACTTGCGGTAGTTTGACTATTATTCCTTGCATTGCACATTTTTTCCAGGTCTGTTTGTTTCCTCATCTGAACAGAAACTGATCTGGGCCAACAGGAAAGTGCAGGTTACAGTTGTTGCCTTCTGGTGTTATTGTTTTGTTCTTTCGAAATTCTTTCCATTTGTAATGTTTGCAAGAAACTAAGACTGCAGAATGCATTAAAATGAGTATATATATATACTTCAATGCATATTGTTAAATGTAAAAATTTTGTATGTGTTTTTAAGTCAATTGGAGAATCACATTGTTAGCATACCAACATGCTAACGTCAAACTCTATTGATATGTCTATTAAGCTGAGTCTTGCAATTTGCGTAAGCAGTGCTTTTTGTGTTACTCATTTCATAACGTCACGCATCAGTCACTTATTTGTTTAATTTCCTGTTAAGATGTTGCCTGTGAAGGCTGTAGCCTTTGTAGGCAGTAGACAACAAATTGGCTCACTTAATTTCAATTTGAGATGTCAGTCAAAACAGGTCATTAATAGACAGTGGGGAGGAGCTAATAAGAACATCCTGAAATATAATGTCTGTGTCTCACAGAGGAAAAGAGATTTGAGAAGATCTGAGCTCGCAACTCGCTTACATCCATTAACGGTGACAGATGTTCATTATGAAGGTTTAATCAGTAACCAGGCTCTTTGTAAGGTAGTTGACAGGTGTGTGTGTGTGTGTGTTTGTGTGTGTGTGTTTGTAAATGTGTGTACAGGAAAGGAGAACAGACAGAGAAAGAGACAGTGAGAAAAAAGGAGAAGTAAATCAAAAATCAGACAAAGCAGGTATCCAAAAATAAACGTTTCTTCTAACAACCGCACACAGGAACTCAGAAACTGCACCCAATAACCCATTTAACATGGACCCGCTTTTCAGTTTTCTCTTCCTATTGGCCTTGCTACCCTATCAATCATGCTGAGACAAAACGGTGTCTGTCTCCTGCCGCTAGCAGACCCTGTGTATCAGACCTGTTGAATGGGAAGGTTGTTGATACTTTGCATCCGCTGGAAATTAATGAGTGTTGTTGTTGTTTTCTCACACACGTAGTCTGTCTGTGCCGCCCGGCAGACTTTCGTTCCCCGTCGCTCCTGTCTCCATCTCTGTGCCACCTGCTGGGCTCGTCGGCACCTCTCTGCTGCTGGTGCCCGCGTCTCATGCCACGCTGGCCACGGCCATCTGGTGAATGTCAGCATGACTCCTACAGCCCTGGCACACAGTGGATGGCCCGGTGGTGCATGTGCCACCCCTCCCCCAACATCCTCTCTTTCTGATTACGAGAATGCAGATATGGTTAAGGACTTATCACAAAAGTCACCTTAAACTTGTTTATATGCCTACTTCTTTTAAGCATCTATAACTAAAGTAGGTTAAAGTCATCACAAAATCAAAATTTACCCTTTTAACTTTCTCAATCCATGTTCCTTGTCTTATTACAACACAATATTTGTCACTGGAAACTTTCATCAATGTGTAATAACTTTCTCAACCTCTGAATTTACTTTTCTTTTAAGATGACATCACCAAGGCCAGTTAAGTTAAGGAGAGTAGTCTGCGAATGTACATTAAGTACTGGCAACAATACCACAATCCAATCATTTCCCAATGGATAAATGCAGAGATCCCGCTCTACATTTGTCTGGTTGAATATTCTGTTTCACATGGAAATGAGACACATTATGGATGTAAAATGGGTTGTAAACACCTGACTTGAATTTAAAATAGCATTGCTTGAATGTAGATGAGTTTGAATGTAGAAGCTAAAAAAAACCTCCTGGAATATCTAGGGCAGGGGCATCCAAACCTGTTCCTTGAGGTCCACTGTCCTGCAGAGTTTAGCTCCAACCCTCATTAATTGGACCTGAACCAGCTAATCAAGGTCTTCAGAGTCACTATAAGCTGTGTTTTAGCTGGTTGTAACGAAACTCTGCTGCACAGTGGCCCTTCAGGAGCAGGGCTGGACACACATGGGTTAGGGTTTATCATATATGGTCACTACTATGACCAGTCTGGTTTATTTGTTTGATTAGCTGGACGGTTAGCTAGAGATCATGGTGGTGGCTGGTAGACTACATTGGACAAAACAAAAAAATAGCAACCATGATCCAAAACCAGCTTTGCCTCCTTAAATGTTTGGTTTACCAAATATGTGTTCCACAGAAGAAAGAAACTATAGTATGGGTTTGGAACAAAAATAATAAATAACCACATTTTCATTAAATTGGTTAACCAGTTCTTTTAAAATGTGTTTTCTGATGGGGTACGGTGTATGAACATCAGATATGTTGATGAAGCAAAACTCCCCACAGCCTCTCAGTTTCTAAATGGCCACCTGTCATTTAGGTCAGGATGCAGAAGGGGCCTGCAACCCAGCTTGTCACTCTTACCCCATCTCTCTCTCTCTCTCTCTCTCTCTCTCTGTTTATCTTCTCCTGTGAAGGTCTAACATCACCAGTACTTTCAGGCCATGAGGAGCCAGTCATCTGGAATGCCCCTGACACTGAACTAGAAAATTGGCCAGGTTGGCTAGATCTTTGACTGAACTGAAGAACGCCCTTATGTGGAAACCCTCTTAGTGCATTTACTTGAACTGGTGTCAGCAGGCAGGCAGGAAGTGCACTAGCACTAGCTTTCAAATCCTAACCTCCTCAAGAAGGACAGATAAAAGCTAACTCCTGAGGGCGGTGTTGAATGTCAGGCTTGCTGTGATACGATTGAAGAGGGAAGCAGTCATATTGAGAGAAAGGGAGAGAGGTTGGGAAGGGGGAGGTAGGTGGATGGAGAGAGTGCTGGCCATCTGTGCTGCTTTTGTCCTGCTGTGTTCAGGTAGGGGCGAGAGAAGGATTGTATGTTCTGGGTTTGGCAGGTCAGGATGGAAGCCCCATGGGGACAGACAGCCCAATTGTCAGTGTTGGGCGTCCAGACATGGAGCTGTGGAGGAGAGACAAGCGCTGCCAGATCACATATGGATTTTGAAACACTCACACACAACCACATTACTTCCAAAATAACCAGTCAATTTGTCTTTTTTGGAAGCTTTCTTGCAGGCAGACGTTTAAGTTTAAAAAAGGAAAATTAATTTTTACATTGTACAAATGTGATCAACAAGTCTTGCAATTTGAGTTCACACAGTACATGTCACTAGCACAAACATGCACACAACAGAAGTGAGTTACACACTGAAGTTAAATACTTGAAGAGTTTGGCGGGTGTTAAGCATTAGGTAACACATTACATTAACGTTCTTTCTGTAAAGGGTTTATAAAGGTGTTCATAAACTACTCAAATCCTTGACAAATGCATTATGAATTGTTGATTAACAGATATTACTGCATGAATAAAAAGGGTGATTTTAAAACTATACCTGCCAAATAGTGAGCCATTTTTAACTCATGTTATAATTGCTTTATAAACATATTTATCTATTCTTATTTCCTTCAAAACCAGATTCCTGATTTATTTAACGATGCAGCAAAAATAGACTATTATAGCGAGCCTAAAGGGTGTTTTATTTGTGGTTTTATCTTTTAAATCTCATGAATGTTTCACTTTCTGACTTGCTTATAAGCTACTCTGCATCTTATCTATCATACTATGCAACAGTGTATGATCCCTATACACAACTTGATGAGATATTAATAATGAACATTTTAATTTCAATGTTAGTTACCTGCAAACCTTAATGTAATGTTGACACCTGTAAACCATGTATTTGTGAGTTATAAACATTAATAACCTGTGAAACCAAACCTTATATTTGATAATGCAGTTCTAAATGAATTATTGGTCATTTATGAACACCTTTATAAATCCCAAAGGGAACCTTAATGTAAAGTGTTACCAGATAATATGCATTACGCCATACAAAAAAGAGCAAGTACAAGGTCATTGTTGTACAGGGGAGTTACAACAGTTCTAATTTTAGAATGTTTTATTTATGTTCTTATGCTCTTAAGCAAATTTATTTGCGCATTTTTTGCAAATCTGCTCTAAATAAAGACCTTTTTGCCATGAGAGTGTGTTGGGCAGAACCAGTGAAAAATAATTTATACCCTGATGCACACTGCTTGTAATATTTCTCGAGTTGACTATTTAGCTAATGCTGTATTATCCAACGCAGCTTACAAGAGGAACAGTTTACATGGGTTTCTAACACCAGTTTGTTACCACTAAGCTACCAGTGACATCATCATCAAATCAGATATAAAGGACAGTGAAAGGGGGGAATAAAAATCTGATTTTAAATTCTAATTCATGGGAATGTTGGTCCAGGAGCATATGCTGCTCGGCAAAGTCCTGGGAATATTCCTTAATGTCATTTTAACATTCCAATTTTGTGGACGCATAGTAGTAGCTATAATTTGGGTACTCGTTGTCTCCATTTTATCACATACATTATGATGTTGAGATTATAAACAGTTTTGGCACTGCAGAGGGAGGATTTGGTGTAATCAAATTATAATATAGCAGGTTGAAGTGCACTAATTTATGCATTTATGCAAAAACATGCATGCTTATTAGATTATGTCACCTCTTATATAGATGACTGGGGGAATTATGCTGTTTTAGAGGGTAGAGGGTTATTAGAGACTCTTAGTATCACACAAACACACCCCTTAAATGAACAGGAATTCATGTGCGTATGTGTGTGTAGAGACGGTGTCATTGGTATGTGGCTCTTCAGGAGAGACCAGCATAGTGTGTTCACCCTTAGTAGTTATTATTATACACTACCTATCATGATGATTTATGACTTTGACCTTTGACCTTTTGACAGGTTGAACTTCCGGTAACCTTATGATGGATGGGCGGGACAAATGAGATCAAGGGTTAACCTATGACCTTTCCACGCATCGATCATGTGCTTTTGACAGAAAGTTTTACCCTATTGACCTAATTAGTTCTAAATTATATTTTTGACGGCTAGTTTAATCGGAAGATGAAAGACTCCCCACGCATCGATCATGTGCTTTTGACAGAAAGTTTTACCCTATTGACCTAGTTAGTTTTAAATTAAAACGGTATATGAAAGACTCCCCAATCATCGATCATGTGGTTTTGACAGAAAGTTTTACCCTATTGACCGTTAGTTTGTTTGAAGTCTGTGCCAGATAACTTGTTTGAAGTTTGTGTCAGTTAGCTTGTTTGAAGTTTGTGTCAGTTAGCTTGTTTGAAGTTTGTGTCAGTTAGCTTGTTTGAAGTTTGTGCCAGTTAGCTTGTTTGAAGTTTGTGCCAGATAGCTTGTTTGAAGTTTGTGTCAGTTAGCTTGTTTGAAGTTTATCACAGTTATACGGTTATGTGTGTGTGTGTGTGTGTGGTTATACGGCTTCTCCCCCTCCCATTACATTTATGAGCGGTGTATAAATGGGGTCGATGTGTTCTACATTTATATATATATATATAAAACATCCTATAATTTATATATATAAAACAATTAAAGATTGAAAAAACATTTCAGTTATATAATTTATATAATCTAAAACACATTTTAATTATTTCACATTTATATATATAAAACATTATATAATTTATATAATCTAAAACACATTTTAGTTATTTAACATTTATATATAAAACATTATATAATTTATATAATCTAAAACACATTTTAATTATTTCACATTTATATATATAAAACATTATATAGTTTATATTATATACATAATCTAAAAACAATTTAACTAAGGTTATAAATTAAACCGTATAAAAAAATATACTGAAACCGACTGTTTCAGATAAAACAAGATCTTTTTTTTTCTTTTTCTTTTTTTAGAGAGCAGGAAAGAGATGTTTTCACATCACCTTCCTGACCTGCAAGTATTCACAGCGTCTTCGTTTGCACGCTACACTTCACTTTCTTCCGAATTTACTAACCAATCATAATATCTTCAAAGCCATTTTTAATTAAAACCAAACGTATCTCACACGGGAGTACCATGATTTTGACAGTTTTCTGACGGTTCACCTATGAATTACGGCTGGTGCGCGTCTAGCATCTCTTGTACCCCTCTCTCTCTCCCTCTCTCTCCCTCTAATGCCTGTGTACACACATTCGTCTCCAAGTCTTATTTTCTTCTTTTAATGAATAAAAACACATTATACATTCACAAACAATATAAAACAAAACATTTACATTAGTTTTGTTCATCACTAAAAAATATACATTTTACCAGGATCGGGGAATATATAATTGAACAGAATGAAGAATATGGTCTATTGAGGAACCCGGACGTGTCATTGACACAATTCAGTTAAATTCATTTCACATTATTTGTTGCAAGACATTTTCTATATTATATTTAAAACCTTTTATATCCATCTTTATATCATATCTTTTTCAAAAAGCTGTTTAATTATTTATTTTAACCGTACACCTACAGTACCACCATACAATAAAATGCTGCATGCACGTACACTTTTAAGCGATCTGAATTATGACTAGCCTATAAATTTCATCATAAGCCACACGTACCTTGTTATATCACTATAATATCCACGGCGCTATACAAATTTGTATTCTGATAAACCATATAAACAAGCGGACATACGCGTGGACATATCAAGTTAAAAAGAGACTTATCTCTATTTTAAACAATATTAAATTATATATGACGGCATGTTACTAAACCGGAACATACATTTTAAACAAGTATTCATCGTTTTTATAAAACACATCGCAGTAACAGACATGTTACTAAACCAAAACAAATAATTTTATCATACATTTTTTTTAATCATGTATTCAATCAGTACTTATACAACATATTCAAACACATTTTAAACATATTTTAAACAAAAACTAATCATAAACGCAGCCTTCTCAAAATTACAGACATGTACAATCATGCTGATCACATATTATGGGATATTCAGACTTTTAGCCACTAATACGTTTTAGGATAATGAAAAACACCAACGTCTGAGGGGTGTCAAAATATCTCCAGTCCCCAAAACCCACTCAGACTCCAGGGGTTAAAGAATATGAAAATAAATAATTATATAATGACATCGGGCTACTAAAGCAATTCATTAAACAAAAAAAGGTATTCAACATTTAAGATAATCAAACTTATAAAACACACCATACTCTTCTTTTTTTAAAGAGATAACTTATTTTAAATGTGATAGCATAGTATATATACAATAAACATTTCTGATGATACATATAAAAATTTATCCCTTACATTTTTAGACCGGTGAGAGATGTCCAAACATGAATGAAATATCCCCAAAATAAAATAATACGACTTAAAAAATAAAATAAAAATGATTAAATCATAAACAGAATCTCACAGGTCCCCGTAGTGAAATGTATGTGAGACCTGAGGGGCTGCTTCACACACACCCCGCGCAGGCGAGGGTGGAGTTCCAGACCCTGTAAAACCCTTGTTCGCAGATCATAAGAAAACCTGCGATAACTGCAGAGTTTATGAGGTCAGCCGCTCACAGGGAATTAAGACTAGCCGTAGTCACGAGGAAGTAGCGGTGGGTCGAAAAAAAAAAAAAAAAAAAGCGCTCAAAAAGCGGAGGAGGGTGAAAGGTCGTGGTTAGGGGTTTGACTTGCGAGAAATATGAAGAAACAAACTTGTATCTGATATAAAGTAGGATAGTATACTGATATAACGTAAAAGATATTTTATGAAATCAAGCAAATTCACAGAGATATCGCGACGTATGAACAAAGAGGTTGACGGCAAAACTAGAAAACAATCCGCGAGGCCTAGGAATAACGCTTAGTTGGTGAAAATAAGATAAGAATGTGAAAGTCAGTTTAAACTAATTTAAACAGAAAGAATTTGCAAAGTCCTGGAAGCGTACGATTGTACTTGTTTAGATTAGATTAGATTAAACTTTATTGTCATTATGCAGAGTACAAGTACAGAGCTAATAAAATGCAGTTAGCATCTCACCAGAAGTGCAAGAATATAGTGTTTTATATACATAAAAGTGCAGAGTAAGTAAAGCTATACAGAATATAAAGTGTAGTTGCTATATACGATATTGATCAGAGTATATACAGAATATAAATATGAATGCAATGTAGGGATCGTATGTACATGATGAACCGAGCAATGAAGGATTATATATACATTATGAACAGCAGGAACGTGAGAACGGCGGTAATAAATACGGTCAAATGAGTGTGCAAAAGTATTGTTGAACGATGTATTATATGCAAAAACAGTAGTGCAATGATATTTTTTTGTAGAAATAGTTTACTGTGCTTGTACATTAACAACTTTAGACAGTTTATGGTGTAATAGCTTTAACCATGTGCAGTTTCTTAGCGTAATGCGATGAGGAAGTGTGTGGTTTACAGTTCGCTCTAGCGTCCGTTAAGAAATCTCGCAAATTTTGGGCGAAAGCGTTAGAACAAACATTTGTCAATGCGGTGTTAGGCTATATTGAACTCACGGTCATTATAAAGTTTTGTATGTTTATTTTCATTTCAACATATTAATGAACGCTGTTACAGATTTTGCCTTAGTAACGCGTAATACGACAGTTTTTGTTAAAAGATAAAGATATGGGCTGTTTGAGTAACACCGTCGTCTCCGATACTCGAAGTTGTCACCGCTTACAGGCACCCCACTAACCTAAACCTGTAACTCTATCATAATTATTTAAAATAACTATAAACTTCATGCGTGACACCTATGTAACTGACTAAAACTAATATGTATGCTAAACAAAATATTTGTGGTGGTGAAAAAAAAAATGAAGTGAATTGATAGCTGTCAGAAACTGCTCGCCTCGCGGTTTTCTTAAAGAAGAGCGGTTTTTTAGACGTGACAGCGCAGTTCCAGTCGTAGGGCGGTTTCCCGGATCAGACCTTAAGCACGACGAATGACTAAAACGGTCAAAATCATCCCGCCTCTCACTCAAAATGAACGACTTATCAACAGCGGTTTATTTATTGAAGTACTGTTTAGAGATGCATACGATGAAAATACCGCATCCATGACATCCATGACTTTTAATGTCTAACTTTAGTGTAGTAGATGGGTTTGTATTAAGTGTAACAGTCATAACAGAAGATGGTAAGACTCATTTTAAAAGTCGAGGTAGTGGCTATTATGTGTCTTTGTGACACAGGTAGACCAGAAAAAAAGCTCTAAAGTGCATCACAAGCTCAGTTTAAACACTCTCTTGACAATCATTTAATCATCTTGTACTCTATTTTGTTCATGTTTTTGTCTGTTGGCCAAACTCTGAGAATAGTCTTTATCTAAAAAACAATGAAAAAGATACACGGCTGTTGGGACAGATCAACATTAAAAGTTTTCACAATAGTTTAGAAGAGTGGATTTCACTATCAGGTAATTGTTATTCTGATACACATTTCCTGTATAAAAGAGTATAACCTTTTCAGGTGAATGTAGTGCAATCTTATGGATCTTAAACGTAATCACGTTACAACAAGGTGACAGTCCCTCTAGCAAATCCGTCAAAAGTGGACAAAGCAGAAAAATCTCAGCGCACGGTAGATGATAATGCTTACGACCGAAGGGGAGTACGCATAGGCCTACTCTTTAATGTCAAGCGGCAAATGCTGAAACAATGTGAATGTGGTCATCGCTATATGAACAAGAGCTCTAGATGTAGGGGCAATATTGTCATGCTGTAAAATTCCTATGCACAGGCAGTGTATGTTTGACCGCACTCAGGGAAAACTCTTCATCAGAAAACTGCAAAACAACGTGTCAGCAGATCGGTCGCCTATCTCTGGTAAAAATAAATGAATAAATAAAATGATACATGTTTACGAGTCACACGTTGACAATTTTTGTCTTATGTGCTCATTACAGCTAAAATCACTGAATTATGAAATGCAAAAGTGTGTACGGCATTTTTCTATAACCGTTACAAAAGTGAGAACGTCGTAGTTCTCAAATGTGTTTGTATTACAACGGTAGCCCATCTAACAGATCTGGAGAAGTGGAGAAGCAAAGATGTTTAGCACATACACACGTACACCGGAGATGTTGCTTTATTTGAATCGAAGAAGATGGCCGTAGGAACTGATTACATTGTTTAATGTCGTCGTGTTTTGTTTTGTCAAAATAATAAAAAAGTTAGGTCAAATGTTTAATCATTTTTCTTAAATGAATAGAATGCGCTCACCCCGCTCTCCTTCCCGCGCGAGAGTTGGCATGGACTTACAGGAGTCTTAAAACAAAATGTGATTTGCGTCATCGGCTATCCGAACACGATGACTAAATCTAACGGAAGTAATAAAAATATCATTTACAAATCAACATTTAACAAAAAAAAAAATACTTTAACAATTGTATTCTGAATTCTATATGTGTTGTAAACGTAAGTTTTCTCGCTATACTCTCTTTCTTAGTGATTTGGTCGCTCGAATACACGAAAGGCCGTCCAAAATCTTGATACGGCTAAATCTCGAGGTGTAAGAAAAATGTCATTTACAAAACATTGTGATTCTTAGATGTGAAACACCCTTGACATGATCTGTTGGCCTGCGCTAAAATAGTCATAAATGTTTTAGCACAGCTATTTACACAAATAGTATGAGAACTGTATATTGTTTCACTCGCATAGAAAATTAATTACCGCTTTATCCGGGTCAAAGGGAAATGATGATAATAGTTGAAACATCCTTAGCTCGTACATTTCTTTCTTTTTGAAAAATCACAGCTGCTGGTGATTACTGTTTTTTTTTAGTAAACCATTTAACATTACACGATGCCTACAAAATAGTCAAAGCGTATGTTTTCTGTTCTAGGTAAGAACATTTACACCGAGTGTTATAGGCCAGGTAAATAATTTGAAAATAGTATTTCTGTCGAATGAGAAAAGTTCAGTCGTACATTTAAAAAAATTTCTGATGTAGAAATTATGTTTCTGCCAAACATATCCAAAGAGAACGGGTTTTCCTCTCTGGAGAGAAAAGCACTCGGGTGCATAAATTATATGAAGAGACGATGCCGGTCATCGCGTTATTAAAAAAAAATAAGACGATAGACGGTGTGCCTTGCTTTAGTGACACACAACGTGTTTAAACACGTTTCAAATTGTAGGTGTAATTATTTGACTGACTATAAGCAAGATGTATATTTGTTATTTTACAGTACACATACAATCTACAGGATAGAAGGATGGGGATATAGTAAAATACAACTATAAACTTTTAAGAAAAGTTAACTTTCATTACACTATTGTAAAGGGATCTTACAGTAGGCTAAATGAAAAGCACTACGTAATAAGGCTGAAGGGCAAACAACTGATGGAAAACACACGTTGGGGGGATACTGTCGGTTAAATATATTGTTTTAAATAAGGAATATAATATGGATAGTACTTTTAATACAAAATATATAAAAAATAGAACTACAGCCTGTTAGATGTACAGGCGGTCATTTTAATATTTTTGCTTTTAAATGGAGGTATTTTGGGACGGCTAAGCAGAGGGCCTGCAAATGTCTTTCCTGCTCTGTGTCTGAAAGTACCGTGGATATGTGAAAGGTTTACGACCGTAGCGACGCACATAAATTACATCTCTAGGACGCGTGGGTCTTTCCTGAACCATCTTTAATGGTTGAATACCATCGAGGGTCTTTCTTCTAAAAGATAAAACAACTTCATCTAAACTTCACAGTCTATACTGTGACAAACAAACGAGCTCCTCAGTATAGATTTAAAGCAAAATCAATATTTTAAGTTTTATTTTTAAAAAACATACAGAAAGACTTTGGCTTCATGTTTCATTGTGTGTGTGTGTGTGTGTGTGTGTGTGTGTGTGTGTGTGTGAGAGAGAGAGAGAGAGAGATAGAGAGAGAGAGAGTGTGTGTGTGTGTGTGTGAGAGAGAGGGGGAGTGAGTGAGTGTGTGTGTGTGTGTGTGTGTGTGTGTGTGTGTGTGTGTGTGAGGGGGAGAGAGAGGGAGAGAGAGAGAGATGGTATGAAAACTTTGAAGATGGTGCTAAAAATAAGAACTTTAAAGAATCTAAAGTGATTAATGCATGACGCATCTGATATAATATGATCATACATATGATATGATATATGATATAAATAATTTTTTATTATATAATATTATATAAAAATATAAAATATTTTAGGTAATATATATCATCATTTTGTTGAATTAAGAATCAACGGACATCAGATGTAGTGGGGGTACTGATTATTAAAAAAAAACATTACATTAATGTTAGCTTTGAAATAATGTACACCATTGACTTAGATCATGCGGTCTGGAACTCCACCCTCGCCTGCGCGGGGTGTGTGTGAAGCAGCCCCTCAGGTCTCACATACATTTCACTACGGGGACCTGTGAGATTCTGTTTATGATTTAATCATTTTTATTTTATTTTTTAAGTCGTATTATTTTATTTTGGGGATATTTCATTCATGTTTGGACATCTCTCACCGGTCTAAAAATGTAAGGGATAAATTTTTATATGTATCATCAGAAATGTTTATTGTATATATACTATGCTATCACATTTAAAATAAGTTATCTCTTTAAAAAAAGAAGAGTATGGTGTGTTTTATAAGTTTGATTATCTTAAATGTTGAATACCTTTTTTTGTTTAATGAATTGCTTTAGTAGCCCGATGTCATTATATAATTATTTATTTTCATATTCTTTAACCCCTGGAGTCTGAGTGGGTTTTGGGGACTGGAGATATTTTGACACCCCTCAGACGTTGGTGTTTTTCATTATCCTAAAACGTATTAGTGGCTAAAAGTCTGAATATCCCATAATATGTGATCAGCATGATTGTACATGTCTGTAATTTTGAGAAGGCTGCGTTTATGATTAGTTTTTGTTTAAAATATGTTTAAAATGTGTTTGAATATGTTGTATAAGTACTGATTGAATACATGATTAAAAAAAATGTATGATAAAATTATTTGTTTTGGTTTAGTAACATGTCTGTTACTGCGATGTGTTTTATAAAAACGATGAATACTTGTTTAAAATGTATGTTCCGGTTTAGTAACATGCCGTCATATATAATTTAATATTGTTTAAAATAGAGATAAGTCTCTTTTTAACTTGATATGTCCACGCGTATGTCCGCTTGTTTATATGGTTTATCAGAATACAAATTTGTATAGCGCCGTGGATATTATAGTGATATAACAAGGTACGTGTGGCTTATGATGAAATTTATAGGCTAGTCATAATTCAGATCGCTTAAAAGTGTACGTGCATGCAGCATTTTATTGTATGGTGGTACTGTAGGTGTACGGTTAAAATAAATAATTAAACAGCTTTTTGAAAAAGATATGATATAAAGATGGATATAAAAGGTTTTAAATATAATATAGAAAATGTCTTGCAACAAATAATGTGAAATGAATTTAACTGAATTGTGTCAATGACACGTCCGGGTTCCTCAATAGACCATATTCTTCATTCTGTTCAATTATATATTCCCCGATCCTGGTAAAATGTATATTTTTTAGTGATGAACAAAACTAATGTAAATGTTTTGTTTTATATTGTTTGTGAATGTATAATGTGTTTTTATTCATTAAAAGAAGAAAATAAGACTTGGAGACGAATGTGTGTACACAGGCATTAGAGGGAGAGAGAGGGAGAGAGAGAGGGGTACAAGAGATGCTAGACGCGCACCAGCCGTAATTCATAGGTGAACCGTCAGAAAACTGTCAAAATCATGGTACTCCCGTGTGAGATACGTTTGGTTTTAATTAAAAATGGCTTTGAAGATATTATGATTGGTTAGTAAATTCGGAAGAAAGTGAAGTGTAGCGTGCAAACGAAGACGCTGTGAATACTTGCAGGTCAGGAAGGTGATGTGAAAACATCTCTTTCCTGCTCTCTAAAAAAAGAAAAAGAAAAAAAAAGATCTTGTTTTATCTGAAACAGTCGGTTTCAGTATATTTTTTTATACGGTTTAATTTATAACCTTAGTTAAATTGTTTTTAGATTATGTATATAATATAAACTATATAATGTTTTATATATATAAATGTGAAATAATTAAAATGTGTTTTAGATTATATAAATTATATAATGTTTTATATATAAATGTTAAATAACTAAAATGTGTTTTAGATTATATAAATTATATAATGTTTTATATATATAAATGTGAAATAATTAAAATGTGTTTTAGATTATATAAATTATATAACTGAAATGTTTTTTCAATCTTTAATTGTTTTATATATATAAATTATAGGATGTTTTATATATATATATATAAATGTAGAACACATCGACCCCATTTATACACCGCTCATAAATGTAATGGGAGGGGGAGAAGCCGTATAACCACACACACACACACACACATAACCGTATAACTGTGATAAACTTCAAACAAGCTAACTGACACAAACTTCAAACAAGCTATCTGGCACAAACTTCAAACAAGCTAACTGGCACAAACTTCAAACAAGCTAACTGACACAAACTTCAAACAAGCTAACTGACACAAACTTCAAACAAGCTAACTGACACAAACTTCAAACAAGTTATCTGGCACAGACTTCAAACAAACTAACGGTCAATAGGGTAAAACTTTCTGTCAAAACCACATGATCGATGATTGGGGAGTCTTTCATATACCGTTTTAATTTAAAACTAACTAGGTCAATAGGGTAAAACTTTCTGTCAAAAGCACATGATCGATGCGTGGGGAGTCTTTCATCTTCCGATTAAACTAGCCGTCAAAAATATAATTTAGAACTAATTAGGTCAATAGGGTAAAACTTTCTGTCAAAAGCACATGATCGATGCGTGGAAAGGTCATAGGTTAACCCTTGATCTCATTTGTCCCGCCCATCCATCATAAGGTTACCGGAAGTTCAACCTGTCAAAAGGTCAAAGGTCAAAGTCATAAATCATCATGATAGGTAGTGTATAATAATAACTACTACCCTTGCTTTGAAACAGCCAAAGTTCAAAGTTAAAACTGCTCCTACTGTAACTCTGAGAACCGGACTACTCTGCATTCCTTCTGGCCTTCTATACTAGAACAACCACACTACTGATTTATTCTCAATGCACTCATACCTGTTTTCATACCCTTGACTGGATTATGCAGTTGAACTCTGGATGGAACGGATTCGTACGCTTGTCTGGATACTGATTGTCAAACATCGAAGTCACTGCATATCTCATCAAATATATTCCCCTTACTGGATTGTTATAGCTATTTGACAAGATGTGCTACATGGTCCACAATGCAACTAAAAGAACAGTGAATCTGAGACTTCTTGTCCAGGCCGAGCAGGCTGCATGAAGATGAAAGTGTCTTAGCATTAAATTATACAATTTTATAACATTATACTTTTTTATTTTTTAAAGTTCAGTGATTTCATATATTGTGAATTTAAATACATTGTTGTTAATTACATTGAAGTTCTATCTATCTATCTATCTATCTATCTATCTATCTATCTATCTATCTATCTATCTATCTATCTATCTATCTATCTATCTATCTATCTATCTATCTATCTATCTATCTATCTATCTATCTATCTATCTATCCTCGCACTTTAAGTCATAGATGTTTCACCAGGTGAAACACTGTAACACTGTATCAGTTGTTGCAGAGCAGCAGCCCTCCAATTAGAGCACGCGCATTTCATGACGTGAACGCGCTCGTGGTCCAAATACTTGAGACAGTTGGAAAGCGGATAGAGAGACAAGCGGAGAGAGAAACACTTGACTGGAGGTATATCGGTCCAGCGAGGGAGTGCGGCCATCCAAACCACGGTAATTCATCCCGTTCGGGACACTTTAAGATCCTGCGGTGCTGAAAGCGCCACACGGATGGGTTTAAAGCGAATCGCGTTGTTGTGATGACTGTTTCATGTGCATCTGTGTCAATCCGCATATGTGCTGCTGTTATTGGGTGATGTAGCCTACAGTATCTGCGGATCCGAGCACATCTATCAGCTACATCGATTCATAGTTTAGCGTAGCTTTCTTTGATGCTTTCAGGCAATGCAATGCAGTCGCTCCTCGGACGATGGGTTTTGTATCGGCTTTTAAAAGGAGGAATTACATGCACGCGCATGCATTTAACTTCACCTCGCGCTTTCAGATGCTGCATTTGCGTATACTGGGGTTGTGCTGGTGCATCTGCTGTAGTTGAATAATTTATTAGGCTGTATCTCGGGCTGAAGGAGAGAAACAAACACCGAACTGTTACGTGAGACTGTTTTAGAGGCGAAGAAACGCTTACCCATGCAGCATAAACTTTGGTCGTGTTCCTTTGTGTAATTTTGTTTTGATATACCAAGAGTGCCATTTGTTTGCATTATATCTTCCTATTGTCCTGTAGAATCTGCACACACCTGTGATGGGCAAAGTTGACCTATAGCCTATTGAGGAGTTATTAAAATTCCCGATTCAAGATTAATCTACGTCTAGTCTAAAATTGTGTTTTTATATTAATCTTAATTTTAATGGATCTTAATGAATTTAACGGAGCAGGCTAACACAAATTGAGTAGGCTACTTTGGGACAAAACTAAAAGTGTTAAGTTTTCTATTTAATTCAATTATGTTTGGCAATAAAGCAAATCTCAAATTTTTATAACATCTGCATAATTCTGTTTTCACGTAAAGAAAGACTGAAAGAAAGAACACTGTACATCATGCTGCATTTGTGTATTAGAAATGAGAATGGATGTTTTTAGGGAAAATATATAGTGGTTTTTATAATGTAATATTTTAAATATACGCCAGCGACATTTAGTTATATTTTAAAGAA
Source organism: Carassius gibelio (assembly GCF_023724105.1). Classification (NCBI taxonomy): domain Eukaryota; kingdom Metazoa; phylum Chordata; class Actinopteri; order Cypriniformes; family Cyprinidae; genus Carassius; species Carassius gibelio. The sequence goes on along the minus strand of NC_068380.1, from coordinate 17,474,427 downwards.
CAGGATGTGTGAAGCTGTAGAATAGCTTTAATTAATTTATAAGACGTTTAGACATTAACAGTGTTCATTTGAATATATATATATATATATATATATATATATATATATATATATATATATATATATATATATATATATATATATATAGCAACCCAATAGCAAGTCAGTCTTTACTAAAATGATCCCGTAAATATTTCACATAAAACAGGCACTGAGGTGAAACCACAGAAGATCGATGTTGGGAAACTTGGGTAGGACAGTCCACTGTCCTCCGTGTGAATAATGAATTGAGCTCGTGCACGCCTCTGCGCGCCTCCTCAATCATCTCAGTGCGCGTGATTGAGAGGCAGCAGGCGGCGTGTGAGTACTGCTGACACCACAACACTGGTCTGAACCTCGACTCGTACACATTGGGGATACGTTTGGATTATTAAACATTTCTTCTTTCACCAGTAAGTAGCACTTTTTAGTCTTTCAGAGCTCCTGTTTGCGGCTCTTTTCTGCGCGAGCCCGGAAGATTCGCGCACAAACGCGCTCGAGACTCGTTTGGCTCAGCGCGTGCGATACATTCCATTTAAACAGTTAGTTTCTCTTTCTCCAGCGCTAAAAAGTAGCTTCTCTCACCCCCTCATTTAGACGTGTTGCACGTGGCTTTATCAACTGCATGTTTACTAACGGTTCTTCTTGTTTTGAAAAGTTAGAAAGAGAACTACATTGTTGTTTTATTAACCACGTTGTTTATCGTCTCAGCGTGTCAGTGGGGAATGTGTGTGTGTGTGTTAATTATAGTTCGTGCTGTGGGTTTGTTTTGTTATCTTTTTCTAACATACACAGATATGTAGAGTCAGTTAGTCGGGGTTGATGATCATCTTGCAGCAGGTGTCTTGTGGAGAGACTTCCGCAGTTTCACACCCCGTCTGCACTGTACTGGCGATGTGAACTAATTGTTCTTGTGAGTCGGTTCTTGCCAGTGAATCATAACCGTTTCGATGAACGACACTCCCGCGAATCGAACTGAATCGGTCCGCGCTGTTCTGGAGACTCAATTGAACTCGTATCGTCTCTTTGGGAATAATTGACTCGTATGAGCCTGGAATTGATTGAGTGAAAAGGGACTTCTATAGCCGAATAGCACACGTTACACTTGTGGGAACTATCGTCCGCTCTGTTTGGTTAAAATACGCTCCAAAAATCTACTATTGATGTTTTCCTTAAGTTTACCCACAGCCACGATGACAACCCATTATTTAAATGTCCAGGCCTGGAAACACATGGAACTGAGAAATATAGCAATGTAAATGTAAAAATATATTATACAAATATAAAATGTATATATCTTAATATTTACATAATATACATTTTAATTGCATATATTTATAGCTTTAAATATTGGTGACAACATGCCTTTAAGATTCTTCTTATTTATTATTGTATTACATATTGTTAAATTATATATTAATAAATACATAATAGTAATAAAAAATAAATAATGATAAAACATAACTATATAAATAATATAATGATAAAAAATAATTATTATATTAATATTCTTTATAGCACATGTACATCATGGAGATGTTTTTTTGACATATTAATTTACATTTGAAGGGCATATTGTTTGTTCATCTGCGATGCATATGATAGGACGTGTCCTATCAGATGTCAAATCTGGGCTATTATATATAATATATATAAAAAAATAGACATTCCTAGCAAACTCTGTGGAAACCTAAGTCCGTACCCTGACAGAATACTATTAGTACTGTAGAACTGTAATAAACTAATTCTATCGTCTATCATATATCATAACATGGAGTAACTCATATTTTAGCGGAAATTATGGTTGCATGGTTAATTTTTGTAAAGGTGTTCATACATAAATCAGTTTTTGCTTCCTTCTAAAGTTAACTTGTTACACAGGTATGATGAAGTGGGGTTATGTTTTTGACTTCCATAGTCACGTTCAGGTGATCTGTGTGATTACAAGAACAAAGAGCATAACTGTATTGCATGTTTCCTCATGCGATCAGCTTCCTGTCGCTTCCGTCTCTCAAACACACACACACACACACACACACACACGCACACACACTTTTTTGTGATAAAGTGGGGACATCCCATAGGTGTAATGGTTTTTATACTGTAAAAACTGTATATTCTATGGCCCTTTACCAAGCCTACACCTAACCCTAACCCTCACAGGAAACCCAAGAAAACTCATTCTGTATGATTTATAAGCGTTTTGAAAAATGGGGACATGGGTTATGTCTCATAAGTCACCCTCTCCTTGTAATACCAGTGTCATACCCATGTCATTATACAGAGTTGTGTCCTGATATGTCACAAAAACAAGAGCACACACACACACACACACACACACACACACACACACACACACACACACACACACACACACACACACACGCTGTTCTCCGTCAGAGACAAACACGCTGCTGTGAGTCCAGCATCTGAAACGCTTTAGAAATGGCTTGGCACGTTGGCTGAAAATAGCTTGTGGCTATCACATATTGCCTCAGGTTGAAATGCGAAAGATTGCACTTGTTTGTAAGGACCGAATTCCTTTGAGAGAGAGACAAGTTGAAACTTATTTATTTCTCATTTCTGTGCTGCATGGTCCAAGCTGTCTGTGCCAAAACTCAAGTATGAAAACACAGATATAAACTGCAATGTGTGTTACCTAGTGATGTTCATTGTATTGATCGTACAGTGTTGGTTATAGAGTCTAAAGATGTCTATTGTACAGTGAGACATGTGAGACTGATGTTGTTTAGTCTGCCTTTGGTATATTCAGCTCAGAGGAGAGAGGACAGATGCTCTGGGGGTCAAACGGTGGATGTGTCTTGTCTCTGGTCACTCTTTGTCTTTGTTTCAGCCAGGCTTGTCTCTCTGTATGTCCCACAGAGCTCCCAGAAGGCCTAAGTCTGACACTCACAGGCTGTTGCAGGGGTTTAGTGCTTGAATAACCAGTAAAGTTATGCTTCATGTCCTGAGGGTCGACAGTGGCAGATGAAGCTGACTTTTCAGCATCGTTAGGTCACGCTGGGCGTCTGCGGGGATTTAGAGAGGCAAAATAAACATGATTACGAATCTTCTTTTGATGATTTACTAACATTCCTCCTCATTCAATCTTGGGTTAATCATAAAATCAACATCAAATCAAAACTGACCTTGTTTAACTTCTTAACTTCATTGTGCACACTTGTCATTGGTGCATGTAAATGCAAATAAAAAGAAATTGTTTGTCTTTGCAATTTTTCATAAATCACTCTGCCTTGTCCTTCCTTTTTGGCTGATATTACAGAATCAAGGTGCATTCAAACACGCTTTCTCTGCTTTAATAATACATCTAATTTGATGTGGGTACATTAATTTATTAGTGTTTACTTCACTTTACCAGGTGGAGGTTCAGTGATTATTTCTGGATGTTTAGAGATTGTATGTTTGGGAGTATGTCATTTTTTTCTTTCTCCAGTTTAGTGCATGTCTGTTTTTTTATGTAGTTTTTTTTTCATTCACAAAGTCTGTGGTCAGATTAATATAATTAAAGTCTCTTATGCTCAGCAAGGTGCTTATTATTTGAGCAAAAGTACAGTAAAATTGTGAAATATTATTATATTTCAAAATAACTGTTTTCTCTGTGACTATATTTTAAAATATATTTTATTTGTGTAATGCAAAGCTGTATTTTCAGCATCATTACTCCAGTCATCAAAGTCACATGATCCTTCAGAAATCATTCTAATATGCTGACTTGCTTCTCAAAAACATTACTGTCACTTTGGATAAAAAAAAAATAAAAAAAAACCTGACCCTGAACCCTTGAACATAATGCATGTTTTTCTTTTCTCTCTCTGCTAGAATTGTTGAGCAGTCTATGAAATGGCTTAAATTCACATTCAGAAAATGTTGGGAACTCTGGGAAATTGAAAAGTGTGGGAACTCTATAACCTGCCAAAATAACTTATGGCCACAGAACCATAATAAATGAATATGTGTTCCTTTTAGCTGTGAAAAGAGTTGTCAGAATCTGAAAGAAATTGTTTGTTATTTATAAAAACCAATAATTTCCAGTGTTAAACATAGCTTATTCAATTTATTAAACATAGTTTTTATTTGTCAAATTATATAGATTTGCAGGATATTGACAGAATGGTATCCACCTGATGAAGTGTTTCTTCATCTGTCACTCTTCCACCTTTTTGTCTCTCCATGGCTCTCTAACCGTTCGGAGCAACCCTTGGCCCGTTCTCGGAGCTGATGGGAAAAGCTGACTTTGCGAACAGAGGGGGAATTTGAGCTCGACTCAAGCCAAAGCCCACTTCCTCCTCCTGAGCCCTTGCACCACACCATCCTCCCTTCTGCCGTCTGCCATCTGATTTACTGTCTGCTGTTTGCATGACAAAGAAAGCCTTTCTGGTGAGAGTGTTTGAGAAAGGGAGAACGAACAGAAAGGAAGAAGCTCATCTCTTTTTTTCCAAAATGAGAAGCATTTTTAAGCAAGGTTCCCTGTACTTGTGGTCTTCTGTGAGTACATTGTACATTGTTTTTCACAGGTTTGGCAATAACTGAACAACAACCAGGTATGGGCATTGCGTCCCACTGTGCCAACTGAATTTGGCACGTGACTTGGTGGCATCTTGGCTGCTGAATTTAACTCCGTCTGGCTAATGAGGAAGGGTGAACAGTCCCATAAAAGAACTGGCATGTAGCACAAATTTAAAATCTAGCAAAGAGCAAAGTAACTACAAAGAAACCTGCAGATTTATTATTTTATTTATTTACTGGATTTTGTGCAGTTTATTGGACAGCATATTTGAGAATTGAGAGAAAAGTATAGAGAAAGGAAATCGGGTGGCACAAAAAACAAGAACAAGATCCAGTTTGAGCTTGAACCCAGTTCCCCATGAGCACAACAGACCTTTTTATATCTGTGCAACAGATTCAGTTTAAAGAGCCAGTAAGATGAAAATCCTAAGCCTCCTATCACTGTTTATAAGTCCTGTACAACAGGTTTAAATCCATCCAAGGTTAAAAAACATTGTCATTTTGTCAAAATATCATTTTAAAATTACCTCAATTCTCAGAGATCCCCAAACGGTTCGCGCGAAGCTGTTCAACAGATTCAGTTTCCTTAAACCCCACCTTTCGGTAGCATTCTGTGTTCTGATTGGTCAACTAACATAGTCAGGTTTGATTGGTTGTTCCGCACACAACGTCATGGTAAACAATGCGTTAGCATCTTTTTGGGGTGAATTATGTCTTATTCCTCTCATCGCGAAGCAAACAGTAAAATAAAAAACTTGAACTGTCTCGCTGCTCTTTCTTCTGTGTGGGTGTATTCAAGCCGCGCGCTTCAGTTTGAATCTGAATAGCGCGTTCAGCGCGGGGGCGTGGTCACATTAGATATAATGAAGGGAGACGTGAAAGATTGGACATCACGTTGTTGTCATATGGATTACTTTATCACAGAATATCTGTTTTCGGCAGCACTTGTTTAGTTGTAAAGTAGACATGTCAAGCTTTCTATAGATATCTCTCTCATGTCTCTTCGTTGAGTATTCACGGAGTTACACTTCATTTTAATGACGTGTTTGTAAATGAAGATCAGTGCCGACTTTTTCGGGGGTTATCAGGGGAAAATGACTCATAACGCGTATCCGCGTTAATCGACTCCAGAGGGTTTTAACATATAACTGTTAGTGCTAGCGCGACATACTGATAAGACGCTCGGGAGAAAACAAACACATAACTTCATAATAGGGCTGCACAATGTGTCGTTTAAGCATCGATATCGCGATGTACGAATCCACGATAGTCACATCGCAGGATGTGCGATGTAGGCTGTCGTAGTTGATCCATTATTCATTGAAATAAGAAACATTACACGGTCCAGCTGCTCCCCGGCCTTGACGAATGTGATTTGCGGATTAATTGCACAGCTTAACCATCATAGAGTGAAAGTTTATCATTGACAGGACTGAAAAACACATGCAAGTTTAACAAGGCAGAGAGAGAGAGGGAGCGCGCGAGAGAGACCGAGAGACAGAGCGCGCGCGCGTGCGCGAGAGACAGGGAGACAAGAGCGCGCGCGCGAGAGACAGACAGAGAGCGCGAGAGAGACAGAGAGAAGTACCATCAATGTTTATAGAAATGTATATGGATTTATTTTGCATGTAATTATTTTTTCTTATGAATATATAAGTATTTTTGTTTTGTTTGTTTCTATTCTGCTATGTACAGTGCTTTGGCAATATGTACCTTTTGTATGTCATGGCAAAAAAGCAATATGAATTGAATTGAGAGGGAGCGAGAGACCGAGAGAGAGAGAGCCGTTTTCAAACAACATGAGCACTGTCTTGCTCTCTCTTCCTCGCTCATAATTAATCAATTGACACGATGGTGTCGATGTTTAAATCATTTAAAATGAGAATGTAATTATGCTCACCCCATTTTTGTTTGTAGGAAAAAATATCGCAATATATATCGCAGAAAAATAAAATATCGCAATGTGATTTTTTCCCAATATCGTGCAGCCCTACTTCATAATCATACTTCGCGTTGTGATTCGGAGATGCTTGTTGGTCTAAATAAAGTTGGTAATGAACCCTCTTTTATGGCCAAACGCTTTGAAAATCCCGCTGTACTCACCGAGATTAGAAAAGCAGTCATCAGTTAAATGCCATTGGTTCTTCTGATCTTACATTTTTTGGCAGTGAAAATAAAACAAACTTGCCTTTACAATTAAAAACACACTGTCTCCTCGACATGATGCTATCACACCAACCAGAGCGTCTGTGTGGGGGGGTGGGGCAGGTCAGAGCTTTGTTTCTCCCAAGACGGTAGGCGGAGATTATTATGCAAAGTGTTCCTAGTGACGTACATAGAGATGGGCAAAAGATTTGAAATCTATAACGACTCGTTTCAGCGATTCAGAGTCGACTCTTTAGAAGCCAATAACTTTATAAATCGTGTACTTTTTGGTTTAATTACTTTGCACATTGTTTACACTGATGGACAGCTACATCATACACTGTAATACAGGTAGTTTTTTATTTCCCATCTGTGTGGCTCTTTAAACCTCATACTAAACAATTCTAAACAAAATGATTTAGCTGAACATAAATTACTAATGCTAATAATGCTTCAATATTCATGTAACATTTTAAAGAGGCCATATGATACAATACATTTTTTTTTTCCTTTCTTAGGGCCCTATGAAATCCATTTTATTTTTTCCCAAATTCCGTTTTATTTTTTTCAAAATTCCGTTTTATCCCTTATTACCCTAATTAACCCTTATTAGATTACATTTAAACTGCAAACTTGCAAATTAAAATAATTAAATGTAAAATAATGCATCTTGCCGTGGTGGTTTAGATCTAGTGGCAGCATTGATAGAGGGGTTGGAAACACTGGTCCAAGCTAAACTTGCTAGGTACCTGGAATTGATAGTTTCCAATCTGCGAAGCTGCACTGCTGGTTAAATGGTTGTCTGTTTTGGGATCAAAGAGAGCAGGGTACATGTGTACACTTGGTCATGAGTGCATACTAAAGGAAGGGCACAATGGGACTGGAGCTCCTTGAGGGGGTGTGCAATGGAAAAGTGCCCTGCACTGTGTCAACAGGCAGTCTGTGTATTCCTGCGTGCGTGTGTGGTTCTAAGGCAGCCGACAGCAGCAGCGGAAATGGATCCAGGGATGAGCAGAAACCAGATCTAACACAGGCATAGGGAAGGAATGGCCTTGTAAGGCATCTGAGAGTCAGAGAGCGAGAGAGACACAGTGGGTCGTCATTCCCTGAAGACAGACACACACACATGCATTCAATGAAACGGCAGCACTTCGAAACACTCTGAGATAAACAAATCATTATCTGCTCCACACAGGCTATAAAACAATAAAAGTTGCATTATAAAGCTATAAAGGTATTTAAAACCATAGATGATTAGTGTTTATAGGAAGCCATGTGCTGCTACTTTTGATTTAGTGAATTTGGCAAACACAGTAAATAAACTTTGACCTGAGAACGGTGTTTCCTGTATTTGATTGTACCAAAACTAATCTTTTATGGAAAATATTGTCTCGCATTAAATCTTTCTTATATGGTTAGAAATGTCTTTTATGCTCTTGTTATTATTTGAATCTTGGAAGTGTACTGTGCAGATCATACATTTATTTGGAACAAAAGACTGTGAATAAAATATATATATATATATATATATATATATAAATATGGGAGCTATTTTTAAGAGATTTTAACAAGATTTTGCTTGCTCATTCTAAACGTGCTGCCTATGTAAAACTTTTTATGGTTTTATCACACATAATTTGAAAAGTTTCATCGCTGTACAGGAAAGCGGTGGAATTTAGGATATCATTCATGCCCGAAGCAGGATGAATTGCCGCAAAGCATAACACGTAGGATTAGACGTTTGTTTAAATTACAGTAGCAATAATGAGGTACTGTAAATGAATTGAAATGTGAAGTGATGAATGCGGCTGAACTTGGATTCAAAGACAATGTCTGTCTCTGCAGGACTGTCACAAATACACACAAATTCTTTGTAGATTTAGTCTAAACATATTCAGTGAAAGCAGAGTATTTCAGGATGCACATTTGTTTCTATCAGTAAGACAAACTAACTGCTGCTCTCGAAACACCTGTGTTTTTATCGACCCAAGAAGATTTTGCTGATTGTAAGATTCGGATGGTGTGATGGTATCTCTTCCAAACCCCATCCTCTCTAATATCTATGTGCTTGTGTTAGAAACGACTACAGAGCACAGTGCACTGCATTCAGAAAGCTTCTAATGTACACAGAATCCTGTAATGTACTCAACTATTTTAAACTTTGTAATAGAGTTAGATTTTTAGCATGTTGCATTTTTAAAGCAGTTCTTTGTGGGGTTGCATTATGATTAAGGATACATACTACACTCACGCTTGCTTTTTTTTTCAGTTTTTATTTCTAACAAAGCTCTGGTCGCTTAATTGTTATTGCATGTAGCAATTAAAACTCATTTGACCTCCTTGTTAAAAAATCAGTCATGGCTGATCCAGATATTCAATTAAAGGCTGGAGGGCAGAGTGCTTCCCCATCTGATAGTGTGCGTAATTTAATAAAGGAGGTTTCCAGCACGGTGGCATCACCAGGCCAATTTTTATGAGCGATAGAAAGATAGAAAGAGAAGGGTAGATGAAGAGGAAGAAGGAGGGGGTGTAGGATACTTTGATTTGTTCTGCCTCGATGGTTGTGAACCCTTTGCTTCCTTGGAGAATTAACCAATTATACTGTGCCTGGTGCGTTTGCCGGCCACGCTATTAGACAGATGAAAGAGCCCTCTGTTTAGCCTATAAACGAGTGAGCAGAATATTGATAAAGACAAGTTATTGCGTTCGCCCCGCCACGTTTGTTCCTTTGTGCCGTGATGCAGTTCTGCCCATTTCTTTTTACCCCACAGTGCCGTGTGTGAGTTATTGTAGTGAGAATTAAGCTGCCAGACTTAATTGTAGGAAGTGATTCGCTCTGAATTGTGCTTTTGTGACAGAACTGCACTTATCTGACAGTGATCTTATTCACTGTTCTCAGAACAGCCGTGGCTGTTGAAACCCTATTATGACTGTCGGTCTGTTCATTAAGGGTAATTGGTAATGTTGCTCGGTTCTGGATTTGTGTGGCATGTGGGTGTGTTGAAGTCATAAGTGGATGAGTTATAAAAAGATCAGGCTTTTAGTGATGTATTTGTGATATAACAACTCATTACAAAAATTCCAGTATGAAACAAATGTGTGTGTGTACTGTACTGTATTAGTAATATCTTAATATCTTGAAGTGTTTTAAATAAACCAGTTAATCATTTGGTAGTGTGGTGCAGTTTTACCAAAAATCTATCCGTTTTTTATTTTATTTTTTTGTTTCAGGATTCTGTCGGTTTTGTAGCTTATAACTGGATCTGGATCAGGTTGGATTTGTTTGGTTTTGTCAACTCTAAACCTACTCTGAAACTCAAGTTTGTTCAACCAGCTAACGTGCTGTGAATGTTGTACAACAGTGATCTTTGCAGGTTAAGTTAATCACTGTAAAAATCATACTTCTCCATCTCAAATTTTTCTATGGACTGATCACATCTAAATGTTTCGCTTGGCCAAGTTGAATTAGTGTGAATTTAATTGTTCAAATTCAGTTAGGCCGATTGAAACATTTAGATGTGACCAGTCACTAGAAATGTTTGAGTTGGAGAGGTTTTTATTTTATACAGTATAGGTTTTTTTCTCAATTCATGACAAAATTCATACCGTGTTCATAATTCATGTGATGGAAACAGGTTTGCCTCGGTTGCCTTTCACTCCAGTATTCCTGTGATTGGCATCTTCCCGTATCCCTGCAAAACCAAACCCCCACTTTTTGCATCTCATCACCTCAAACACTACACCAAAACATCTTTGCTTACTTTTCCATGTATGCTAACCTCTAACTTGAAATAGTTTTTTTCTATTGATTCTTGTGGTGGAAGATGAACAGAAAGTTCAAAACCATTTGGAGAAAGGTGAAGGCAAATAGTGAAGTCATTTTAGATTAGTCATAAAGCTATTCTTTTCTAATTGCTTTCTTGAAACCACAGCATTTAGATGTGTCCATGAAAGACAAAGGGACAAAAGGGTCAGTTTTACTGAGAATGCACAAAATGATTCTTCTTTAATGACATCCCGAACCTTTCCACAGTGCTCATAAACACAAGCCCGTGTTTTCCACCGAACACAGATTCACCTGCTGCTCTACATTACGATAATGATTTCTACCTTTCATCTCACAGCTAGACTCCTTTTTTGGCTCTTGAATATCACATTTTCCCAAAAGAGCATTTTCTGTCCTGAGGATGTCATTCTTAGGAACTGAATTTCTTCACTTTTCTCATGGCTCTTGATAGCTGTGGCCACCTGCTAAGCTCTCAGGAGCAGTGAGTAATTGGAAATCTCCCTTGTGCAAAGGGACACCCTGTGCTGCATATATTTCCTTCATTGCTTGGGTTTGACAAATCCCAGGGTTTTCTCATTGGCTTCCTCCCACACATATGTAGGCGTACACCGGTCTTCGGCTAAGAGCCTGGATCCTCTGTGCAGGGATGTTTTCAGGCCAAGGTGAACTGGCATTTTGGAGGACAGTGCAAGAGCCAAAAGCCGCCTAAGGGTCTTGAGTGATGGAAATCGATGGCACTGCTAGAGATATGCAATGTCAAGGTGTACACAAGTTGTTTATTTTCAATGGGAGTTGGCGATTTTACTACCGCATGAGTGACAACAGTGACTGTTTTTAGGATAAGCCTTAAAAGACTATTTAAATCTAAATCCTGCATGTTCTGCGTGTCTCTGTGTGAATGAATGGGACAGATGTGTCTCGTTTACTACACACATACTGAAGGCTACGCCTCAATATACCAGAACAAGAACGCATAAACATAATCTCTAGAACTTCTCTGAGAGCCATTCATGAGCATTTCACCATTTCATTTGAGAAATATCATCATATATACGAAAATCAAAGGTCTTCACGGAAACCCTTCAAAATAAAAGTTTGGTTTAACTTAAAGAAATATATTACTAAATATAATAATAGTACAACTAATAACCAAATTATTATTAAAAATGTTTTAATGTTGTGCAGCACTTTGTTGCATATTCATCCATTTTGGACGCAGTCTAGAGCCCTATAACTCTCTCTAGTGCCCTTCTTTCTATGTCCTATGTATTGATACAGCTGTGTCCCTTCCTCAGCAGTACTGCAGTTGTTACACAGTAAATATAGGCTGAATTGGCAAGTCTTGCCCTTCCTCTCTCTCAGGAGACCAGAATGTCTCTCTCCCATAAGACTCTGGTGCTCCCTAACAGCAGGGATCTAATGGTTGTATCTGAGGTGGGTTACTTCTATACACAGAGAAACACCATTTGCTGGTTTTCTTTTTTCTCCTAAAGGCATAGGACGCTCTGCACCTGACTGACCCCAGAGGAACATCATTTAATCTGTGCGATGGATGTGTTATATCCTGGCTGGATTAATTTTAAATCTCTTCTGATTATTATTCACTGATCAGGCTTAACGTGGGTGGCAGTAGCCGGGTTAGCTTTGTTAGCATGTTAAATCATCTAGGCCTAGTGTCTCACTGTATGTAGAGCAGTAAACCTGGTCGCTGCCCCTGATTGCATCACAGTGAGAGCTTTGTCAGCTGCTGCTAATTTTGACCCGCTCCTAGTCTCTTGTCTATTTATGGACCAGAGCGGAGTCTTCAAGTGCCTGTCACTCTCAGGGAAATAAACAAACATGCTGGACGTGAACGCCAATGCCAAGATAAATAGCAGCTCTATTCTTGCACCTGTAATTGATTTAAGAGGGTAAATGCGCATGTTAGCCATTCTTTTGGGCTTGTGGATGAGCAGAGGATTTAACATTGTGACGGCAGGGTATTAATACAAATTAATGTGGATACCCAGATCTGTAGGCACCACAAACACATGCATCCTTTTTTTGAATGGCTGAATCTTAAATAAGTTGAGCTAAAACTGAGTTAAGGTTAATAAAAGTAGATGTCAAATTAACTGAAATAAATATTTGTTTAAAACTAGATACAAGAGCAATAGACACAAACATGCTAAATGTGTTGTGCTGGGATTTGAACAGTAAATGCTTATTGATTTAAGCAACATACAGTGTAATATTTATTTTGTCATCTTTAACCTTAGCACAATCTTCACTCTTCAGCACAAAAGAAAACCTCAAAATGCCAATATAATAGAAACTTTTTCGAAACCCAACAGAACATAAAACGCTAATTTGGCCCACTTTTTTATCCTGCTTATATCACTGAATTTCAATATTTAGTCTCCCTATCCAGTCCTATGCAAAGCATGATGGGAACTAGAAAGCCCCTGCCCTGTAGGTTCAGTTAACGCCAGCAAAATTTTTTAATTTAGGTAAAACACAAATGGATAAATAGACTTTCTCAATGTGGATTGCACAGTTTAAATGGGTACATTCTTCAAGAACTGTTGAATTATCTCATATTACTTCAATAAGCATAAGTTTCACATTCTGCATTTTTGAATTGAAATCCAGTACAGTTCTGAATTTATTTTTTTTGTCTAGTACTTTGATTTGTGTAAAAGACCTCTAATGGTTATCTATCCTTCATGTACCAAAATTATTCATGTTGGTTATCAGGATGGATAGTTGCATAGGTATTTATTTATTTATTGCAGTTCTTAATGGTTGACCGATATATCAGCCGATATTTGGCATTTTACAAATATCGGCATTGTCCGATACATTTTTCTGCTTGGCTGACGTGTTTGAGGCGGGGGTTTTTATTTAGACGGCGCGCCTGACTTTTATTTTGATGGCGCTGAAAGCGGACACACTCTCCCTCTTGTTACCTGTCGTTGTTAACTGTTCTGTCTAATACGGATGGAAGTCTGTCTAATAATCCGGTCATATACGAATGTATCGACTATTATAGATTAATGTATACAAAGTATTTTAACGATTGCTTTTATATTATTAGTAATAGAAAGGCAAACATTCTAATACTATCTCATTTGCTGTCAGCATTAAGCAAATACACATTTATATAATTTAAACAAATCTTTGAATGGCTAAGAAACGTTTAATTTCACAACATTTGTAAACTTAGTCAAATTCATCTTTTTGAGATGTTGTGAAGTGTGTTTGTGTATCCATCATGATCGTGTGTTTTCTGTATGAATGCTTTAAACTTTAAACTTGTGATTTCAAATCATGCTCCGCTTTATGCATTTGTCATATTAATGTCATATTCACTGTGTGCTGTATGTAAAATGAGTGTTAATTTGGCTGTCCAGGTCTCTGAGCAGTTGGGTTGAGCTGAGCTCTGTTTCTGCCGTGATACGACGAGCTGCCTCTCTGCGCTTCCTTGGGAATTCTCTGACCTACTTTGCCTTACGGTTGAAGTTATTTTTACATATTAAAATAATAAAACAATGGCAGTCCTCACAATGTCTTTGCTTTTACCTTTTTCTCTTTTCATTCTTCTGTCACATTTATTACTGGATTGAGGAGGTGGTGGTGCATGGAGAGTGGGTCAAGGAGTAGTTATTTTCCTATTAGAAAAAATTCCCCACATCAGCCTGTGAGGAGTACGGGAATGAAAGGCCACTTCAAAGTGTTGGATTAATGTCAGCTATGATAAACATTGCTCCATGTGATGATTCAAGATTGCAGTGTAACTGATCAGATGCACTGACAATAAGCACACATGCGTACATTCGTGTGTGCACAAAAATGATCTTTGTCTGTGGATGCACTCTTAGCAGTATTCATAGAAGATGTTGCAGTCTCTGGAGATCTGAGTCTGAACTGATGTAAACCTCGATCGTTATTACTAACCTCCTCTTTTACCGAGAGGTCACAGGGGCTGCATTTACACTGGAAGGCCTAATGCACACATTCAATATTTTGACACACATTAGTTATTTTTAGCTTTTTTTTCTGGCTGTTTACATTTACATAAGATATAACTGTGTTAACTTGAACACACTGCCAGTCAGTGCAGTGCTGATGTCTTAAATTGATTGGTCAGATCCACTATGCACCGCAGGATGCAGAATTGTCTGACCGTATGCGTGTGGCCTGAGATGTCTCCAGTCATATACAGAGGAATCTCAGCAGCAGCTTAGGACACAGAGACCTCACTGATTATAAGCCTTTAATGTCAAGCTGATAACAGGCTTTAGGTTTCTCTTGCTTTCTGCTGGTTACTCCCGTGTCAAGTACCAGGATCGTGGAAACATGCAAAATGGATCCGTTAGAGACCGTTGCTCTCACACTCTCACCTTATAGCCTTATACAGAGCTTTGAGAGTAAAAGTAGCGATGCTACCAACTTAACTATCTGTAGTGTGACTGTAGCCGATTAGTTTTCAGAACAGTGTAGTTTTTCCAGTAATGAATCTTCCCAATAAATTGCAGTGTAACGTTACTCCTATGTTAGAGAGGTCTGGTTTTAGTTATTTTAGTGAAACTATTCGTTTCAAACATTCATGCAGTTTTCAAAAAACAAATCACTAATTAATTTAATTATTCATTTTTCTTTTATCTAAATCAAATAAAAATCAGATGCATTTCTAATTATTATTATTTTATTAATTTTCAAGTCTAATAATCTCACCATTATTAAGATCTTGTACATTTTTGTATTTGTGCCAAATAAAAATAATTTTTTTTGTGAACAAGTCTTATTTCCAAAATAACAGAAGTATTTACTTGGGGAAAAAAAATATGAATGTCAATACATACATTTATAAAAATATGCCCTGTATGTCATGACAAAATGTTTTTCCATTACTCATTAATTTGTTAAAATAATCCAAATAATTTCACTTATTATAACTAGATTTTTTAAGTTTTATGATATTCAATCTTTTATATGTCAGTTAAATATATTTTAAGTGATTTGACTTCAAAGACTAATCAAATTCAGTTAATTTTATTATATTATATTTTTTTGTAAGTATGCCTTTTGTAAAGTCTTGAATTAGTTTGTGTGCTGTACTAGAATAAGATTTCATGCTTGATTCTTATTTTTCACATATTTTACATGTTTGCATCTCCTGTCCGGCCAGTCTGTCTCAAATGACCTGTTTAGTTGGTTAGATGACCCAGTGCTTTTTGATTGGAACCGCTTGGGGCATGTTTCGGAAATGACACGCCCCTCACCATAACTGCGTGTTTCATCTGCTCAGCTGTAAATATAAAAAACGGCAGCAATGTTGCCACCTGAAAAGGCATTTAAGAAAGCAACTGAACTCAAGTTTTTAAGTTGAAGCAGGTGGAATTTTTTTTACCGTGGCAATTACATTAAATAGCTAGTCTTCTTAACTTCTGTTGTCTAGTTTTATTCGGTTTTACTTTTTAAAATTGTAGCTTTCAAAGTTAAAAGGGTTGATACAATGATACAGTGTGTCTGTTCATTCCAGATTTGTTGATTTCCTCAACACCGTCGGTCACACTCCATACACCCCGAGATGAGCTCAGCTACTCATGGATTTCTGAGTCAACCTTTTGAGTTTGCAGCTGTTTCCTGTTGTGGTGGTGAAGCAGAGAGTGACAACACAAACCGCACCGTGTCTCTTAACACCCAGGAGTGGGAGGGAGCCAGTCTCCATGGTAACTGCAGGAGTAAAATAATTGGGCATGGCCCAGATTGTGTAAAGAGTGATGTACGGAAGAGGGACTTTTCTCCTGCTTTGTTCCTTAACTCTAGCTTCCTTTGATCAATGCACTTCTTGATGCTCTTACATGACTGGATTAACTGCTGTAATCTGGGCGGCCTTAACCCTCAGTAGTGATAATTGCATCACTTTTTAATTTAGTAATTCATCTTTATTTCAGAAATCGAGTCACAGTTTTCTGCCTGACTTAAATTGGTGTGCTAAACCGGAGTATGATTTCTTTGGCGTGCAATGCAGGTTGAGAACATGCAATGGTAAATATTTAGGCTCTTGGGCAAATGAGCCCCAGACATTGAGTGTATTTTATGAAAGTTTGAAGCTGGAATAGCCCTGGTTTGATTCCTGTATTGAGCAGGGCGACGTGTTTTTAAACGATGAACAGAGAACTCTTTGTGAGGGTGAAGCTTGACCCATTGAATTTCTATCGATTTTAGGTCCACTGTTCCTGTTCAGGCCAGATTTGAGTAGCTTGTGTTTCTCTCACTCTCACACTAACAAGAAGTTGATGTTACTGAACTAGCTGAATGAAGTTCTTCATCTGTAGGACAATGCAAAGCTTAAAGGGATAGTTCATCAAAAAGTGGAAATGGGAAAGTGGAAAAGGTTTTTATACTTTTATATGAATTAAATTCACAATTTGGAAATATTATTAAAACATTTCAGTGATTTTACAAAAACATTTTTCACCATAAAAACCAAAAAAAAATTTTTTTTACATCAACAATATTTTTGATAGTTGAGTAATTGGTTGATTATTCTGATGATTAATCGAGTAATCAGATATATATATTTGTGGTAATAACAATAGACCTAAGTGAATGATAGACTTTAAAAATGACTTAAAATACATATAGAATAGCAATAACAATTGGTTCAAATAGGCATCAATAATTGGTTCAAATAAAAGGCCAAAACTATTAATTAAATGGTTTTATCGAACAAAACAGTTTAAATACATAATGTAATAAAACAATATAATCAAGATAATCCAAGCAGAGGGTGCCGACGGCCTGACGATTGTTTTGACACTTTACAGCGAGATCTAATACTTATCGACTAAACAAGATTGAATTCAAACATCCACTTAATCTTTAATATTTGGCTACTTCTTCATAATAGAAATGCCAGAGCGACTGTAATTTCCTGAACAAGAACATGTGGACATCAAAACATGTAAACTCTGTGTGAGGAAGAACAGTGATCATATTTAGGGCTGGGCGATATATCTAACGATATGATCATACGCATCTAGTCAGTAAATCTGGTTTTAAATGGAGCGGCATTTAACAGACAGAGCCGTAGATCACTGATAAGCTACGTAATATCACGTTCATTATCACAGATGAACCGCCTTCGATAATGAACGCGATATTGTCCAGACACTGTGACAGATATTGAGTAGCTTGTCAGTGATCTACAGCTGGTAATTGTTTCTCATGGGGATAATATAGCCTATATATTGTGTTTTTTATATACCATGAAAATAAGTCTGTACATTCATGAGACTTTAATGATATTGGTCACCCCCACTTCTCATTATCTCACGAATAAATACATGCCTGCCACACTAAAAGTCAAAGGCATTAAATCGTTCAGCAAGATCAGACGTACTGTTAGAGTCGGCTAATCTCTGGACTATCTTCATGTGAAAACTGTCTCCTGAGCAGCTACTGTTAAACACTTCAAACCTTTTGGTGCACTTCACCAAATTGCTGCCTTCAGTAACCAGCGTTACTTTACTACTCAAACAGTGTTGTGACTGAGCTAGGTTCAAAAGTCACGATCTGTCAGATAAAACATACTGTTGAGGATTATTTTCCTCTCAGGCAGGGAGAGAACTGGGCCTTCGCTATAATAGCTTTGCTAAGCCATTGTCTGCGGGAGTCAGGTTAACAATCCTGCTTTGGCAGAGGAGAGTAGCGCCTCATTGCTCAAACAGAGATGGTACGCTCTGTGCGAGATCTCTGCTGGACACGTCTGGTCTCATGGAAGGCGCTTGGGACCTGCTGAGAAGCTGTATGTGTTGAATGGTTTCACCATTCACAAGTTACAAGGTTTTCACAGTAGAGGCATGACTCTGACCTTTCGAAGTTCGCAGGTGCATGTGTGACGACCCCCATCTGAATCCTCGCTTCATCACGGCTGAAACTCGCTGCTATTTTAAGCACAAGAAATATAGTTTAAAAAAACACTGCTTTTAATGATTGATGTTTATAAAGACGATGCACTGTAAACATAATCTGTGAATTTGGTCGTAAAAACAGGGTAGCTGTGGTTGCCAGAACATTACCATAAATACATTTGGAAACATTTCAGGTTGTACAGATGCTTGTAACTCATGAAGTATTAAGGATCATTCAGTACAATTTTAGGTTCTGTTTCTTAAAAAAATATCTGGGTTTATTCATTAACACCCCGAATGTTAATTTCCAGAGATTTAGGGATCTCAGTGTGGCTCCATGTCCAAATTTTATCCTTAAGATTGAAAACTAAAAGTGGTTTCTGACACTAGTACAACCAAAATCTAAAAGTATATTAAGATCTTTAATACTTCTTGAGTTACAGGCATGCAAACTTAGGAGGAAAAAAACAAGAAGTGCTTTTTCTCATTTTTGAACTGTTACCATTGGCATATAACTCAACAAAAAGGCTAAAGTCAACAGATTTTCCTTACAGAGCAACCAATCTCTGTGTAAAAATAACATGATGCTCCCATCTTTCTGAAGTCATTTTTACCTCCCTGCAATTTGGCTATGTCATTTTTTGACCTGAAAAAATATCAATATAAAAATCAAGAGGGACCTCTGGTAAGTTGACAGCATGAGCCGTCTGACCTAAAAAACAATTTTCCCCCAAATTCCCAGAAAAAACATGTTAATTTGCCTTTTCGGTCAAATATTTTCAGTTGTTGAAATGTTAATGCATCACCACGTAAATGTTGTAGCCTGACACACTGAAGAGCACAAACTCAAAACTGAGCTTATGAAGTGAGAAGTGATTTTGTTCAAATGTTGGCATTCATGTGAGTATTTTTACTTTTTTTTATTCTTTATCCATGTGCTCATCCCTCCGTCTGTGTTGAGATGCAGTCGTTCACTCTCTGAGGAGAACATCTGGATGTCGAAGCCTGGCACTGTTAATTAGGACTCACTCACACTCGTTCACACTGGAGACTTTATGGCTTTTCACAGTCATCTGAATTAACACTGAAAAGAAGCTGTTCAGTCAGATTCATGAACGCATTAGAAACACATTCTGAAAAGGCAGAAGTAAAACAAATCTTGGCCAAAAATGAATATGTGATTGTGTTCTTTGCAAGACTGTTGTAGGGTGTCCAAAATTTTTTTGGCGTTAATGTTTTACTAGTCTTTGTTTTTGAATCCAAGCATCACATATTTTGTGTTAATGGAGGAATCGCACGAAACCCATCAAGAACACGACCAGGTCATATTTCCTTAATCCAAAGAAAGAAACCAGTTATATTTTGATTAAAGGAAATCAGTCGTATTTTTTAGGAAACTTGTTTTCCACTTAGACACGCAAGCAGATTTCATTGCATTTCTTATAACCATTCTCCAAAAGGAGCATAAGTGGAATATTTTCTGTAGGCCTACTGTTTCTAATTTATACACATTAGTAGCTATGCTTTTCCTTTTGCTTTACTATAGGAATTCAGGCAATAAGGACAATTAACTGAATTCTTTTATTTCAACATTTTATAGCAAGTCCTTTTAAGTTCCTCTATAAAACATGTTAAATAATGCTGAAGGTACAGTATTTCCTGAATGCTAAAGGCCACTGGTACTTCATAATAATGGCATCCCTGACCTTTCTAGCTGCTGACAAGAGAAAACTAGGGTTTGGCCTGCAGATTCTTCTTGAAGTGACAAGCAGTCAGACTGGTTTGTCAGTTGCCGTTCAGATGGTGAAAACTCATTCTCCGGAATGATTCATTTTTTATCTTTCTTACAAAGCTTTGACACAACACGTTCAGAAGGGCGTTGGCCTTTTTTCAGGAAGAGCTTTATCTAAAAAGGAACGAGTTTGTCTTGAAAAAGCTGTCATGAGTAAGAAAACAATCAGGGGACTGCCATTAAGATTTTCTGTATGTGCCGTTTTATAATTCAGGGCTTTATGGCTCATGGCGTTTATTTGATATCCGATCTCCAAGCTCAAGTATAGGCGTCTGTAGATTACTTCAGCCTTCACCAATTAAAAGTGATAGCACAGACTACACAGATAACACAGTCTGCTTGACATGTATCCCACAGTGGAGCTATTCTCATCTGGAAAGCGACCTTTTCTCCAGCATTGAGAGCGGAGCGCTGTGTGGGAGACGTTGTCTGAGAGCGCTAATTGAATTTCACTTTCCATCATCACCACACGATCCTCTTTACTGACGATCCCGCTTGGCTCATCCCATATGTGTGGAGTTGGACGGATTTAGATGCAGGAATAACACTCCTCATTGTGACAAATATATAGACCTCACTTTGAGTGCCGGAGATAGTGGCATTGCTTTCATACCTTCAGAGCTTATTTATTATCAAAATATTATTGGATTTTATAATCAGTTCTGCATCCAGGGTGGGGTGCTTGACTAGATTTTTTTTTTTTAAACAATTTTAAAAATAACATTTACTTTTTAACCTTTTCTTCCCCTAATATTCTCTATATATACAGTGTACCCCCCCCCCCACACACACACAGTAGATGTATGTGTGTTTATATATATTTATATATATATATATATATATATATATATATATATATATATATATATATATATATATACACATTTAGCAATATTTAGCAAATGTATGATAATTCAATAAAATGTAGGTTGATTTTGTAGTTTTGTATATAATTATTCATGAAGTATGACAAGCAAGTATGTGCCTGTTGTTGTTGTTGTTTTTTTGGTCTTTTATGCTTAATTTTTCTTGCTTTTTTCCTTTTCTTTCTCTTTCATGCATCTTCCTGTCTTAATTTTTTTACTTATTTAAAAGAAATGTTTAGGGTTTTATTTTTCTAATAATCTGTATATATATATATATTTTAAGATTTCTTTAGAAGCATTTAATTAATTTAGAAAGTGATCTGCGCTGACAGCTTGTTAGGATGATTTTATGCAATAAATGTTATAATTACGTATTGTTTTTATTTGTTGGTTACCCAAATACTAGTTTATTTAGTAGTTTTCCATGTAATTATTCATAAAACGTGGCAAGCAAAAATTTGCTTAATTTCTCTTACGCTTCCCTTTTCTTCCTTTCTTGCTTCCTTTTTTGTTGTTCTTTACCTCTTTCCTCCTCTTTATTTTTAGTGTTTTTATGATTTTATTTATGTTTTACATATTATTTGTATCAAGACCTATTTTCTTATTAATTTAGACAGAATTGTAGCACGCTGGCAGTGTGTATTCATTCATAATGGCTGACAAGTAGGGGTGCTATGATTAAACCGATCACAATCGGCCGATAATTGCTTTGGAATGATTGATCAGCTTTCTCTAAAAAGGCCGATCTCTTAAAACCGATCTCAAGCTGATGACGCACCTGCCGTGAGAGGTTTGGCATAAGATGCAGCGGCACCCTTTCAGTCTCTGTCTGGCGTGGGTGAAATAATCATAATCCTTTAGGTGAGATACAATTCATATTTCTTAACTAAATAACTGATAATATAATTTGAAAACGTTTCTGTGAGACATAATTTCACAAACAGCATGAATAAATCACTGCGCGCTCTTTCTCTCTCAAAATGCAAATGGCTTCAAATCACATCCCGTCTTCAGTGTAGGGCAGTAACGCTTTACTGTAATTTGAATACTTTATAGTAACATAATGTAACGTGTTATACTTTTCAAAATAGTAATTAGAGTGTAGTTACAAGCTGAGGTCTCTATACGTTACTGCTGCGCTACACTGCTGAGAGAATGTTTTATAATCTAGAGATTGTAAAAAGGATAAAATATAAATGATTAGCAGGGGCAAGAAGTGCTGAAATTTGCATGCTCATGTTTCCTCTCATTATAACACACAAATTGTAGACATTATGAAATATTAATTATGCATATATTTATTGTGTTATAACAGAGATTTGTGAGATTGCATGAACTTGAGATCCTAGGTGGAGGGTGAACCAACTCCAGGGTAAAGCTCAAAGCAGCCAAAAATTTAACAAAAGCATGGCCACTTCTTTTGGCCACACCACTCAAAACTGCAGTTTATGTCCATTTTTTTTCTTGGCAAGAAATGCATTTATTTAGATGCAGAACCGCCGTATCTCTTTAGGCTATGACCACATCAAACGAGATCATTTTCAGACGCGAGTCAAACGAGCACGGAAAAGCTAAAGCAGCCAAAGAGCTTCAGTAGAACAACTGTGAACTGCGGTCTGATGAGATATTGTTTGAGTATTTGTCAGTAAAACACACTTACCTGTCCCTTCACCCGTTTTACTGTGGTCACACTTCAACAGTACGCAGATATGTGGCACGCGCTCTATATCACTTCATCATTAATAAACCGCACAAGAAACTTTGAGCGTAGTTTACATACCTCGTCCTGTCGTCAGCTAAGTCAAGAATTTATTTATATATTTAAAAGAAAATGCAAAAGTAAAAAGCATTGAATAATTGCTGAAAAATTGTATTACTGTACTGTGTAAAAAAAAGAAACACAATGTTGAAAAAGCATTTTAAGTAACAATGTTTGTATTTAAAATCAAAGTAATGGATAAATGTTGTGTTTGTGGTAAACAGCCATGGATCAAGGAAGTTGTTTTTTGTTTTTCATTTCTTATTTTGTGTGTGTTTTTTTAAAAAAAAGCTTAAGTTCACAATCTTGACAAAAAGCAATCATTATTAATTGGCATGGCCTTCATCTTCATGAGGAGCCATTATTCACTGACTTCACATTTGCTGTGCTGGATAATTGAGTGTGCAGCACTTTGTCTGATCGCAGCTCATGGAAGTATGATTATGGATGTTTGAATTAAGGCTCTGTGCATTGATCACACTTCTGCTAATGCCTCTGTTTTAGTGCAGGACTTGTTGTTGAAACACATCAATACAGTCTTCCAGAACAACTGCTGTGCTTCCATTTATCTTCACAGTATTTAGTCCGAACTCATTATATTTCTTGTCTCATTAGGTCTTGTGTGGCTCACTGTAATATTGATGACAATGAAGTCTGACTTACAGCTGTAAAATGCACAAACGTTAATTTCTTATTGTTCTGTCTATTATGGTTCCTTCATTCCTTCCAGTTCATAATTTCCTCCATCCTGTCCATAATGTTTTTCTTTTTTCTTTATTTCCTTTTCTTTCTCTTTTATGCATTTTCTTGGTTTTGCTTTCTTTGTTGCTTTTTTTGTCTGTTTGCTGTTATTCTTTCATTTTTTTTATTCATAAATTCTTTAGTTTTTTTCTTTCTTGAGTTCATTTCTGTCCCTTCAGTTTTTTTCCTTTTTTTTGTTATTCCTTCATCGCATTCCTTGTTTTGTTTTCTCTCATCCATGCTTTCTAGCTTCTTTTCCTCTCAGCCTTTTTTATTCCTGCATTTAACCTTGTGACGTACTGTAAATAATCCTCCTTTTTCTGTCCATGGATAAGTCACTGTATGGCTCATGAATGCAGTTACTGCCAGATTAATTTTTCAATGTGAAAGATTAGAGATGGCCCACTGTGAAGCGTTTTCGGCGTCTTATTTGTCATCAAACAATCAGGCGTGCTGCTCGGCCGGTCTCTGCAGTGATACTGAAGTGCATTCAGAGGCCCGTGCCACTACCAGCTCAGTCTTGGCAAGATGCCCATCGACAGAGCTGGAGCATGAAACACACGGTCGGTCAGTTTGAAGAGTGCTCAGACGCAGCGGTTGAGTGCCCACTAGAGACTGAATTATCATTTAGGAATTGGAGGGAGAATGATTGTTGTCATCCATTGTGCTTCCAAGACTAATAAATGGTAGATCTGCATGACCTAGAGCTGCTTTTACTGTCACGTTCCTCCATGAACTGCTCACTGACCGCGTCCATCAGGCCCGTTGAAATTGACATAAGTGCCTTATCTCAGCTCTTTGACTGTGATAACAGTGCACTTCACATGTTGCTGTTTCAGATAAGCGATTTTAAACGAGTGTCTGTTTACTTTTTTGAATAATATTTATCATTTCACCCGCTGGAATATTTTTTCAAAGCTTTAAAGAAAACCATTAATTTAATTTCTTTTAAATTCTATATGAACCAAGATTTTTTTTAGCACATATCTGTCAGGCTTGCATGAATGACATGAACAGCAGCATACTGCAGTAGAGACTTCAAACGTTTTAGATCAGATATGAATAAACACAGGGATTTTCAGGAGTTGATTGAATAGTTCATAAATAGTTAATCTTAGAATGATTGGAGAGATTTTGTAAGCCATTGCATAGAAAAAAAATAAATAAGGAAAAATGCTTTTTACTCTGAAGACATCAGTGCAAACCATCCTTTTAGGGCTGAATGATTTGGTAAGAAATTGTGTTCATAATCATATTCATAACATTCAAAGTTTAAAAATAAATCTTCATTTGAATTTAGACCATGTTCACAATGTTTTTGACCCCTTCAATAAATCTATACAATAGTTATCATTATGACCTAATGCGTTTTTCCCCTTTCCAAACTAGTGAGATTCGATGAGTTCCTGTTAGAGAATGTTAATAAAAGCAGTAAAGTGCTGGATTCACGTTGCAAGTGTTGTTTTATTATTATGCCAGAGGCCGTATGTTGTTGTGTGGTCTCTGTCGATAGCCAGTTACACACTCTCCACATCATGTGATTAAAAAAAAAAAAAAAAAGGGCTGTAGCTTGCTGATTTGCTTCTGGTCATTACAGCAGTATTTTAGGGAGCTTTTTGTCATTATTCCTGCTTTTCCTCCATCTCCCAATGTGTTTGATGGAGCAGCAGTGCAGTGTGTGGTGGACCAGTGAAAATGGATTTACCCTGTGACCAGAAACAGTGGATGGTGTTTTCCTGATCACAGCTGCGGTCATAGTTTACTCTTCCACACTGTGGTATACTCTGTGAGCATCTAGTCTGGTGCGTGATGCTGAACTGAGTCTGTTATCTGTGTTCCTCACTCTCTGCCGTCTGGATCTCGCTCGGTGAGGCAGACACCACCACGGGGTCGGTGAGATAAAGCGAGCGCTGTGGAGGATTTTGAAAATAGGATTGCCGTTTAAAATTACTTCTTTATATGTTAATATATTTGAAAGTGTAATTTATTGCTGTGATGTAAAGCTGAATTTTGAGCATCACTGCTGCAGTCTTCAGTGTCACATGATCCTGAAACATTTATTATTATTATTATCAATGTTGAAAACATGATGCATTTTTTTTTTTTTCAGGATTTCATGATGAGTTAAAAAAAACTGCATTTTTGGAAAGAGCATTTCTTTTGCAAAATTTTACTAAATAAAATATATATGAATAAAATAAACAATGCTATATATATATATATATATATATATATATATATATATATATATATATATATATATATATATATATATATATATATATATATATATATATGTATATATGTATGTATGTATATTTATATATGTATTTATGTGTATGTTCTTTGTGTATGTTATTTATGTGTGTGTTTAACAGTAAAAACTATTTTCTACCAATTGTAACTGAACATTTTAAATGTAGAGACTTATAATATTACAGAAATATCTCTTGTCTGTTTATTATCTATGAATTATGATGCGGATCAGCTTCAAAATTAACTTCTTTTTTTTAAGACCATTTTCAACTATCCCTCTTACAATTTTTGATTTTGCATCTTTAAGGCATTTATAGAGTATGTAAAGGACCTCTGTTATTATGATGACTGGTGTTATTCTCCTTCAGTGAATGGATGAATGATTGATCCTCTCTTTCAGCAGGTCCAGATACGACAGCGTCTGTCCGTGAGAAGGTGCTGGACAGGAGCAGGACGTAAGCGCTGACGGTACGTGACCTCTCTCTGTGCTCTCGACCGTCCTGAGTGGGTCAGGCACATAAATCAGCAGTCCTCCAGACCTCTGGGTTTATTTTGAGTACATGCTTTATGGGTGTGGAGCGCACAGGAACTCTTCCCCCACTGCTTATTTTGGGAATAATTAGTACAGGGTGGTCTGGACGCAGTTCAAATGTAGAGTCTTAGTTCGTTAGACTGTATTTGCCCTCACAGCCGCCGGTGTTCGTTGATGAAACTGAACTGTGTTAGTGGGAAATGCCATGTTTTATACCATTTACAATCAATATGGCCATTGGGATGCGTTCCCATCGGACAATGAGGAGGATTGTAGATTTACATGATTGTTTCCATGAACCTCTTTGGAGATAGTTTAGTTAAACGTGAACTGTTTACTTCTGAGAGCCTGAGCCTGAGCTTTGCTTAAAAGGATAGCTCCATGAAACATATGAATGAAAAAGAAAAACATCTCACTGTTTTTTGTCCATACAATGAAAGTCAGTTGAGACCAATGCTATTTTTTGGATCTCACTGATGTTGAATGTATGGACCAAGAAGAAGAAACCATTGTTCAAAAGATAGTCTTTTATGTTCCACAGAAGCAGAAGTCCCACAGGTTTAGAGCTAGCTGCATCTTTCAGAGTGAAGTGTGGCACTGCTTTCTTACACATGAGCAGCTCATGATGAGTTTGTGGCGCTTTAATGTGCATTTTGGAAATGCAGCATATGTCTTTCCAAACATCTAATGAGAAGTGCTTATCAACCAAAAAGAAGCATTTAGGTCTCTCTATGATTTTTTTACCCGGCCAAAAAAGTTTAGTGGTGTAATGAAAATAAAGTTAAGAAATAAAGAAGACATATAATTATAATTAGACATAACAATAACAATTTAGACACTAACAATAATTATACAAATATTATTAGTTTCATTTCACATTATAACTGTAAACTATATATTTTTTGGATTATTATTTTATATTATATAAATATTTATTTTTATTTTACAGTGAAATATAAAAAAAAATCATTTTTTTAATATTAGTATTTGTAATATTTGTATTTATTATTATTATTATTATTATAAATGCACATTTTGCAGTGAAATATTACAATATTATTTATTTTGTTTGTAGTCATTTAATATTTGTGTTTAGTAGTAGTAGTAGTAGTAATAATAATAATATTAATGATATTAGAGCATTGCATTAGCAAGTGCAAGGTTGGGGGTTTGAATCCCAGGGAACATGTTAGGAGAAAATTGTTAGCCTGAATGCAATGTAAGTCACTTTGGATAAAAGCGTCTGCTAAATGCTTGAATTTAATTTAATTTTATTTTCATGATTTTTATTTCTTCAATGCACAATTTTATTTAACAGGACATTTTTATATATTTTTTACTTATTTATTTATAATTTATTTATTATTATTTAATACACTCTATATTAAAATATTATTCTTTATTTGTAGTAATTTAATATTTTTGATTTAATAATAATAATAATGATAATTTTAATTATTATTATTATTATTATTTCATTATATTTATTGTTATTATTTTTACATTTAGCCATATTGTTGTATAATCACAATCTTGCATCCCTACCAGATTGTGTTGCTCCCAGAACAATTTCGGGACAACCTCAGATTGTTGTGTTCTGATGGGTTACAGATGCGAGTCCTCAGCACAACTCTTGATCTACACTACATCCTAAGAGAGCAAACATAGACTACTGACGTCGTAATCACACACCTTTATTTCTGTACAGGGATGGCTCTTTCTTGAGCATCCATTGACACAGGAAAGCCCAATTTATCAAACCTACTAAGTTATAATTGTGAAGTGAGGTGCCTGGAGCAAAAAATAACCAAGTAGTGGTTGTGGGTGGCATTGATCGTGTCTTGGCCTGGGCAGAAATGTACCAATCATTGTCTTAAGTCTGTTGGTTTTGGCTCGCTCTAGCTCTTTGTGCAGTGGAGTGGATGTTGACACTCGCTTCAGGTAATGGAGTGTGTCACTGTTCAGACAGACCAACACGCTCAGACTTCCTGTTCAGACGGTGGCTAATCAGTCTCTGCTGGTCTGAACTACAAGCGCGAGGAAGTGTCCGCTTGAAACTCTGCCGTCTTCACTCTACTTCCCCCAGGATGCAGAGCCACACACTCACACACACATGCTCATGGTTCGGCCAGTCCACGTGAGTGTATTCCCAGGCTGCCTCTCGTATTCCTGCACGCTCGTCTCTCTCCATCAAACACACACACACACACACACTCCTCCGCCGCAGTGTCCTTGAGAATCCAGTGACTTTGGCAGCCCACGCCTCTATCTCTGCGGTTCATCTGATATTTCAGCGTTAATTGTTAGTCCTGCATGTAATAACAGACTAATGTTGCTTTATTCTCCTCACACTTTTTGTCCTTGAGTTCCTTGAAGAGCAGTCATTCTGATACAGATGCATTATTTTTATTCTATGCATTACTAGCACCAATAATAGTAGTAGTAATAATGATAATAATATAACAGTAATGTTATTTGTATTACTGTTAAAATTTAAATCATAAAAACATAAACTAATACAAACACATTTGTATTTATTAGTAGTAGTAGTATTATTTAAAATTAAGTCAGTGTGGTAGTAGTAGTAGTAATAATCTAAAACACTAATGTATTTTTTTACTATATTAAAATTAAAATAATTAAAGTGAAATATTAAATTAACAAAAGTGTTCATATAAACAGTAATACAATATTTTTATTGCCATATTAAAATTAAAGAAATACTGAAATAGTTGAATGACAAAAGTGTTAATAAAAAAATGCTTGTATATATTTGTTTTTGAAATAGCTATAAAATTAAACTGTTTTATAATAATAATAATAATAATAATAATAGTTTATTATTACACATAACAATAATAATACCAGTAACAACAACAACAGATAATGTTACATAAATTGTCATACTATACTAAGGGACTCTTTTATATTTGAAGTGGTGTTCAAGTGCTGAAGTATGAGCATTGTTATACTGCAGTTTATTTTCCTGTTTTACAGTATCCTTATATCTGTGAAGTTTTTCCAATCTGTAATCTGTAATCGACGTCTGATGTTTGAGATCAATTCCTCAGTTCTCTCTTTCTTTGTCATTTCCCGTGCGCTACTGTACTCTCTGCCAGGCTTTGTTATTCCCATCTCATATCAGTTTTTCATCCTTTTCAGATGTGTTGTGGACGGGCTGAATAGGTATGACTTGAAAGGGCTGTTCAGTGAGAGAGAGAGAGAGAGAGAGAGAGAGAGAGAGAGAGAGACTGCTCTGTCTGAAGCTGCTTGAATTTCTGATTAAAACTCTGTCTGCTGTGGGACTCCTGGATGAATACGGATAAACACTCGTACACCAGAGATACACATTTTTTTAGATGAATAATAAGCATGTGCACAACTGTATATATTTAAAATTGGATAGAATTGAACTCTTTTTACTTGAAACAGCTGTTAATCATAACTGAACTATACAGCTTGACCACGTGCATGGCATTAAGGAAGTTAAGTGCGGTGCAAAGCCCTTTCATGCAGTCTTTAATCTGACTGAGTCGTGTGTTGGATTGAGTTTTGTTGTGTCAGTGATCAGACGATGTCTCTCACTGCAATAAGAGCCACTCCATCTGTCTCTCTCTCTCTCTCTCTCTCTCTCTCTCTCTCTCTCTCTCTCTCTCTCTCCATCTGTCTCTCTCTCTCTCTCTCTCTCTCTCTCTCTCTCCATCTGTCTGTCTCTCTCTCTCTCTCTCTCCTTCTGTCTTGTACTCGTCGCTCTCTGGGAATCAGGGAGCTGCTGCTGGAAGGATGTATCCATGACGACAATTCCCGAGGGATGAGCCTCACTTCTTGCCCATCTTGCCGTGCAATCTCTCTTTTTTTCACTTTCTTTTTCTTTATAACTACTGGCCATATTGGTGCTTTTCAGGATTACACACATTCACATTCTTTAGTCAGGCCAGCAAGAACAGTGCCAATAATAATAATAATAATAATAATAATAATGATTAAAAAGAATGTTAATGTTAATTAAATTGCTGATAAATTATTTTAAATGGAAAAAAGAATTGAACCAAAGAAAACTAATAAAATAAATGATTCTTGCAAGATGAGCCAGCCTCGCTTTGTTTTGACCATTTTACCTTTCAATCTCTAGCTCTCTTTTTTTCTCTCTTTCTCAGTATTTGTCTTATTGGTGCATTTGTGTTACCCCAAAAAGAACTAACTTAGCTAGTAGTTGACAGAATGAATCAATGAAAGAATGAAAGAAAGAAAAAAGAATGAACGTAAGAAAAAGAATGAATGGAAGAAAAAGAATGAACGAAAGAAAAAGAATGAACGAAAGAATATAAATAAGAAAATAACAATTAAATAATTGACAAATTAGATGAGAAAAAAATAAACATATAATTTTAAAAAAATGCTGAAAAATATAATAAATAAATAAGTAATTATCAATAAATAATTTAGAAATAAATAAAGAACAATGCCAAACTATGTAAACAAGCAATAATGAAATGAAAAACATTTTTGGTGTAAATAAATAAAATATAAATAAAATAGGGGGACAAAATCAAAATAAGATAATGTGACGTACATTGAGTATGAAATTGAACATTGCATCAAACCAAAATAGCAGAGAAAACTGGAACAAGTTGTACTGCAAACACATGGACCGAGAACTGAACAATCTGCTCTACACAGCCACTCACATTGATCTCAAACACACTGATGCACCTGTGTGCTGGATCATCACATCACTGAATCGATGTGGTTACAGTGCACGATCAGAAATGCAGGATGCGAGGTGATGAATATGTAAAGAGGAGAGTGGTGTGCGAGGGAATGGGGTCAGGGGTCAAAACTGCAGCTTACACACAGAGATGAACACATCCTCCTGTCTCTGCGCTGCTGCGTCTGATGCCCCTGGGGTCACTCAACTCTGCTAGGAATTCAACACTTTGCTAAGACAAGCCGATTTTCTCTTCCTCACACACACACACACACACACGGCTCTTAAGCCCCATATCTGTTTTCCATTCACACTGTCATTGAAACTCCCAGGAGCTGCACTAAGAATGAGCTGATGTTTGTAAAGGTGCACTATCAGTGCTAGGCACAACATTTAATAT
Source organism: Carassius gibelio (assembly GCF_023724105.1). Taxonomy (NCBI): domain Eukaryota; kingdom Metazoa; phylum Chordata; class Actinopteri; order Cypriniformes; family Cyprinidae; genus Carassius; species Carassius gibelio. Next base: position 17,442,974 of record NC_068380.1, on the reverse strand, counting down.
ATTTATCACGTTTTTCTGTTGACAATTGTAATATTGTAAAATTTTTAATATTTTTTTTTTTTTTGGCATGGCTGTATGATTTATGGCATGAAAATGTTTAAGTAAAAAAATGTTAGTTACTGCGTATTGTTGTATTAGTGCATATAAATGAAAATGAATAAATATCAATCATTCATATGTTTAATTTAGTGATAAATTGTGTGGTAAACATGCCTGAAGCAGGGTATTTATAGTTAACTAAAACGGAAAAATTTTAATCATAATTTTTCTTTTAATAAAATAAAACCATTAAAAATAAAATACAAAAAAATGTAACCAAAAAAAATTAAAATAAAAAAGGCAACATTTCTCAATTTAATTGTTTATTTAAACTGAAATAATATTAAACACTATATACCTAGACATGTAAAAAAAAAAATACTAAAAATGATTGTCAAGTGCGCACACAAAAACTAAAACTTTATCTAAAATGTAAATGATAATGTAAATGTAAATGTAAAATAAAGATTTAAAATATTTCTCAAAACTATAATAGTATCTCAATGAAAGTGTTCTTTTAATCTGATTTACTGCACATTGTTTTGGTCAAACATATGTTTCCCTTTTTTCAAAGAAAGAAAATATTCCACTTTTGAAAAAATTCTTAAATATCGAGATGGATATTGGATGTCATCTAAAGGCTGGAAAAAAAAGTTCAATTTACAGTTTGAACTGATTCACATAAATGAATTAAATGAGATTCAGCGACAAGATAGTAAGTCTTATAAGTGCTATAAGGTTATTGCTTTGTGAATAAATCATAATAACAATTTCACATGCTATTAAACAAGAAGGAAAAGGGTGTCAGTATTCAGTGTATACTGTGCAGTAAGCTTGTATTTTATTCTGAACATGGAAGCAGACAGGAAGTGCAAGCTTTCAGAATTTACAGACGTGACCTCAATGACCTTTACTTTCTACTCTTTCACTCCTCTTCAAGGTCCATTCACAAGTACAGACGGCTCTGTAAAACCAAGGGGAAAAAAATCAGGAAAATGATGTTTAGCTCTTAATCTGGCATCAGATTGCTCCCGCTTCCTGTGTACTCAAATAAACCCAACACAGGCGAGAGGAACGGCGAGCTCTTTACATCCATTCAGCCTCAAGACCCGGCACAAATTCCCCACGTCTAATTAGGCCCCTTTATTAGGAGCGTATGAGCGGCACACCCGAGGTCACGGCCGCCTGTGAAAGCACACGTGTGGGCGTCTGAATAAAACCGCTTCCCTCGTTTGATAACCAAACACCATCCAACTTCAGAGGGCCTCTGAAAACCAGGCTGTTATGACTGCTGAATTAGTGAAAAACTCATGTTCAGATTCTAAAGTGACAAAAAAGTAAACAGATATTTGAGAGCGGGAGAAGGAGAGAGACGGCCACTGAAATATTTACATCACTCAATCTGATTGACTGTAGACTGCTTATCCCAGTGCATTGTGGGTCGTGGTTACCTACTGTAGGATGTGGGTTATTCTGAGAGAAATAGTGAGGGACTGTGCTAATGAATTGATGTTGTCGAGTAACATGCCCAAATTGACCCCGGAATGAATGGATTGATTGATCCACTCTCCCTCGGCTCTGAGGTGCTGCGGCTCCTGTGCACACACACACACGCTCTGTTTTTCCTCTTTCACATTACCCACACTTGTTCTTAATTCCTCATTCTGCATAAACAGCGAGTTTCTTCTGCTGTTCCGCCTCACTGCTTTCACAAACACAACTGGCAGGAGCAGTTCCTCAGGTGGCACGTGCTGGAGAGGTGCAGTATGGAGTGGCAGTGGCTTGATCGCAGTATGAACAGATGGTGCCCATGATACTGAGAAACGCTGGCCTAAGGGCCGTTTCATAGTCAACGCGAGAAACGCGAGCAAGCAACGCGAGCTACGCGCTCCCTTTCATAGTCTAAACAGTGAACGCAAGCATCACGGGTGATATTAGTAGAGTCGGGTCGCGTGATATTCAGATCAAAATGGCAACTGAAGAGGAGTGTATTCTGTTGCTGATGAACTATCGTATAAATGTGGATGAATACGTATAAGTTCGCATAATTTTTCCTCTTCGCCCGCCATTGTATTCAAACCTTTTTCTTCTGTAAACACAATATACTTGAATTAATGTACAATACTTGCAATGTCGCCCCCACCGACAACGCATAGTATTGCGTGAATCGGCGCGTCGCGTATCAAAAAGTAGGACGACACATTTGGCTACGCACCGACGCATAATGGCGGCCGAAGCGTAATGATGCCTCGGGGACGCGTATGCGTACAGATGCGTTGACTATGAAAAGGCCCTAAGGTTGGATGCGATTCGCTCTGCGTTTCAGCGTGTGAAGCTGAAGCGGAGAGAGGAGAGAGAGCGATGTGACCCGTGTGCTGTTACATAAGGGTCCTTTCAAAGAATCAAATGATGGGAAACTGAATTGTTCTTCCTCTTTTAACAGACTGACTAGTATAATACTTTAATGCAGTGATTCTCAGTGCTTTAGGAACACTGGATATCAATTTGAAGGAATAATGGAATTAAGGTTTACATTCTTTTAATGAAACATGAAATATATTAGTAAATATTACCATAAAATGCATAAGTTCAACAATATACCAAACTGAGTAACACATTATGTGATGGTGCTTAAAAGTGCCTCATAAAATTGGAATATGTTTATGCACTTGGGATGTCTGAGGAATAAATTGGAATATTATAATATTTATTTATTATGTTATATTATATTTGTGTTTTAGATAAAATTTATTTATTATTATAATTAAAAATATATATTTTTTTAAAGGTGCTTAAAAGTACCTCATATAATTAGAATATGTTATTGCACTTGGGGGTCCAAGTTAATTTTGTTTTTAGAAATTAAAGTATTGAAATATGATATAATATGAAGGAAACAGGAAGATGATGTTTAACTGTTTTCTTGGCTCAGTTTTACTCAAGAGCCTTTTTGATTTATTGGTGGGATACAAAGTGTTGAGCGGGCCGACTTTGTACGCTCACACACACTCTCGAATTATTTCTTTCTTGTTCAGCTGTGTTTCCAATCATTTTCTCAATCTCTTTCCTGCATCTGTTCACTTCATTGTCCTGATGGGGTTTCCCTCTGCCCTGCTCTCTGATTCCTCTTAATCTTGTTGTATGTCCTTGCTTTATTAGTTTTCATCAATAGTATATCTTAACTCTTATGTGCTAAACACGTGATGTATGTGTTTCCTCTCTTTGTCCATTAACACTTCTCCAGAGATCTAATCCACTCTAAATGGCTTTCACTTTAAGCTCTTGTTTTTTCAAATGGGCAGCTGTAGTTTTAGCACTTTTACAGTGTTACCGAATCTACTGGAGACTTGAAGCATCCGGGGAAGTCTGCAGAAGACTTTTGTGTCACCGTAACCAAAGGCATCACAAACAAGTCCAGTCTATGAGAAATTCTTCAGTTTTTTTGTGCTTGTGAAAGGTCCACATTATTTTGACAACTGATTATCTTTTTTGTTCACATAATTATTATTATTATCATTTTAAATCAATACACATAGTCCCTAAATAAATAAAAATTTCACACAGAAATTAGAAACAAAATAAATATGATTTTTCTTTAAAGGGGTCATGAACTGGCTTTTTAAAATTATTTTATACTGTTGTCTTGGGTTGACTTATGACATTTGTGTGGTTTTTACATTCAGAAACATAAAAATACAGCTTTGCAAATCCAGTGTCCACCTGTGTCTTGTTTACAAAGGAATCCGGAAACTTTTATTCACATGAGGTGAAACTTCATTAAAAACATATTCCTAATTTTAATTAAAATAAAAATTTTAATCCAAAGGAAGGTTATGCAGTGACTGTGTTCTTCCACAACCAGGCACTGCAGAATATTTTGCGATCTTTAACAACATGTTTGTCGCTTGGTTGCTCGATCCAGTTTAGCGCCACTTACGTTATTTCTCTACCACTTTATGTCGTGCATGAATCAGTGGGCGGGGCTATAGAGTTAGATGTTGATATTTTTCAGTGGAGGCGGTGTTTAAACTATTTACATGTATTAGTAGGCACATTCCAGGATCTGGTCTTTGCTGGGCCTGATGTCAATAAATACTTTAATTTCAGTAACAAGGCTATGCCGTTATTTTTTAGAGACATTTTATGTATATTAGAAAACTCATTCTAATTCATTCCCACTGTTCTTCGGTGGTAACTTAACCCAACTCCGTGCATCCTGTAATGAGAGCTGTCAATCAAGGTACAAGGATGTCCCTGTGTGAAAGTGACCAATCATAAGAGGGCCAGTTCCCTCCTTGGCTTCCGCCCCCAAATTGTCAAAAGTCATGTAGACTCGAGCGAGCAGAAATCAGCTGAGCAAGCAGAAATTCACTGCGCGAGCAAAACAGCACTCCGCGAGCAGAAGCCCGCTGCACAAGCAGAGTTAACCTATGCGAGTATGCCAGGCGCTCGCTCGCAGCTACATGTACACCTCTCGGTTGTTGAATTTGTACACAAGTACTTTTATCATGCCAGCTGAAGGTTCATTTTTGCGCGTGTGAAATAACAATGAGCTCGTGAGCATGTCTTACATGCTCATAACTTTTGACAAAAAAATAACGCCATACAAGGCCGTTTTCAGTTCTGGACCTTGCAGGATATTCTTTTAGTATGATGATCTCTTATATGTCAAAGGGTCAAATAAAAGTTGATTTCTCAATTCATGACCTTGTTAAGACTTACAAGAAGGGAGAATGGCACAAAGGTTTTGTGATTTTTATTTTTTGCTAAATATATTAATAATATATAATAATAATAATAATAATAATAATAATAATAATATATAATAATAATTTTCCTAAAATCTGAGAGCATTTTCCTGTGGTGCGGTCTTCTAGTGATAACAGCACTCCAACCGTTTCAACATTTGTATCACTCTGCTTGTGGTAGTTCTCACAGTGAGTGTCATGGCGGACACCCAAATCCACTATAATTTAAAAAATAATAATGTTTGTGTGTATATTTTATGTAACTTCAATGCTGTATATCAATGGCCTTTGTACTTTTGACTATATTGCCTAGCAGCTTTTATGATGGCTGATGTTATTAAATATTATTATTTAAAAAAATCATATTATAATAGTAGTATTTAATAATAGTATTTAGTATTGAGAAATTTGAGAAGTTTGCTGGTGATGGTGATTTTAGTTACAAAGTTTAGTTACATGATTTTATGAGTGAGTCAGCAGTAAGGACTTTTATATTGAAAGAGATTGAACAGAGTTGTAAACAAGGAAGTTATTTTTACTTTCAACAACACCTCTTAAGACGCAGCCAACAAATGCATTGAGTAGTGCTGTTAATGGAAATCACCCTTATCAGATGAAAGGATAGTACGACAAAGATATCGCTTTCCTCAGCGGACATATAAGCAAATGTTTTACTGTGAATGTGAGATTGAGCTGAACAATGAATGCTGTATCAGATGCAGGTTATCAGTCTCAGTTCATCTCTCTCTCATAATAATACAGTGAGCTTTTAATACAGTGATAAAATATGTTTTCAGTGAAGCAACTCAGCATTTCTTCCATATTAGGTCTAAAGTGACGTTTTTTAATTAGTAACAGATCTTGAGCTCAGATGTTAAACGATCAAACTGTACAATACACTGCTGTCACACTTGTAGAATTGAGATATAGCTGTACAGTATATCAGTACACTTTTATTAACAGCTGTGCTGATATACAGATATATTGCACCGCTACGAGTGTGATATTGTTAATGTATATACTTGTGTGTGTGTGTGTGTGTGTGTGTGTGTGTGTGTGTGTGTTTGTGTGTGTGTGTGTGTGTATAAAATATAAGAGCACGTAAAAGTAGCCATAATCTCTTGAGTACAAAGATATTCTCTGTCTGGGTTTATTTCAGAGCACCTGCCATTAAATTAATACATGCTCAGACTGACTGTAGTTTTAATACCACAACAGTTGTTCACTTGCATTTGTAATGAATGTGTATTTTTGCAGTGTATTCTTTTAGAATAAAACACTATTAGGCAAAGAGTGTGTATGGGGATTTGAACGTTGATGTGTGTGAGTCCTCAGGCGACATCAAAGAGGAGATCAGTTTGATGCATCTCATAATAAATCCAGGCCATTTTGCCGTTCCTCGTTTAAAATGTCTTAGCAGTAGAAGACAAACGAGTCAGCCAATACTGTAGATCAGGTTTATGCCCACACTAATGTCTAAACCTTTAACCCAATCTAAATCTAAAACTGTTTAATTGAAATATAATATTGATCGTTATGTTTTAAAGATAAAATGTGAAATTACTTTGCCATTAGTGGCATAAACATGTTAAAGATTAAGACACTAATAAGGACTAATAATGACTAAAAGAAATGTGTAAAATGAACCGGTGTTGTTAGCTGAAGAAAACTTGAAAGCTATATTAAACTGGTATAATTTATACAGTAAATATTTATTGTAATATTTAACATTTTAATTGCTTCCTATATTTCAAAAGTTAAATATTAACATAAAATTTAACAAATATAATGTGTTTGTTAGCATATTAGTATTTGCTATGCTATTGAAATGGGTATCAAATCATGTTAATTTAACTGTATTATATATTTTTATAATTTATTTGACTTGGATTACTCTTCAGGAAAAACTGAGATAGGAAGAACTTTTCCAGAGAAAATGACACATAGCAGCTTATTCCTGTCAGTGTAATATTGAGATTTGTTTGGGAAGCGTTTGCTCTGATGGATCTTTGTGTCTGATGTGCATCTGTTAGTGTCACATTAGGCCGTCAGAAGTCGATTGAGGAAGTGGAAGTTGAAAGCTGTAGAAAGTGAGACAAATGAGAATTGTGTGAGGAAAAGGAAGGACGTAGTTGCTGGTCTCTAGTTATACTTTGTAATCTCTCTATTCTTGTTATCCTCCTCTCTCTCATTTGTGTCCCTACAGGGTTGACCTAAAGTCAGCAGGAAGCACATCTCCATCTTAAATATTGACAATGCAGTTATTTGTTTATTGATGGCATCCATTCTCCCTAAAGCGTATTCAGCGTTTTCCTTCGCTGCCAGATCAACAAATGCGTGAAGCTGCACTTTCTCTCGCATTTCCACTTTCCACTATAAGCCATTTTTTTTAATCAACACACCTCTCCAGATTCCAGGAAGACAAGTCAGCATTGAAGATGATGTTGTCAGGAAATGGACATCACTTTTGGAAGATGATGCGTGTTTGTATTGTGCTTATCGTAAACAATTAGAGTTATACTTTCTCCTTTAGTGATCAGAGCGGGTTGTCATTAGATTTAATTTAGTTTTTTGAGAATGAGAAGAAGAGGTTAAAGGTTTTGAGGATGCACTTTATGCAGAAATTATTTTAAGTGTCCTGTTGATTTGTTGTTGTATTTAGAAGAGTTGGAAGGAAATGTGACATGTTTGTTGACTTCAGGGGGCTGTATTTCTGAGATGTGCCTGAATTTATGTTTGAATTTATATGAAGATTTATCATCAAAAAAGACTTTAGTGCACATACACATAATTTTTTTTTAAATGTGATTATTTTCTCAAAGTTTCCTCTTTTTTTCTGCTTTTGTTTAAATTAACAAAACCATATTAAGAAATAATATTCATATATATATATATATATATATATATATATATATATATATATATATATATATATATATATATATATAAAATCTGAAGACTTATGTCCACCAAAGCAATACCTTGAAAATTAAGATAATGACGAATAAACAACAACAAAAAAAATGTTTTATATTATAGAGTGGGTTCTTTCCCTCAAATCTTTAATAATTCATGACATTGTTAAAAAAAATAATAATAATTTTGACCTTTTTTTACCAATATATTTAAAAACGTTTTTGAAAACAATTTTTTATATATATTTTATTATATAATTGTAATATATAAAAAAAAAATCTAAACTGTTTACTTGGTTGCACTAACACCAAATTTTTGTAAACCATATGTAACATGAAAACAAATATTAGATTTTTAAGAACTAAAAGGCACGTGCATTTTAAACAAAATTATATATATATTTAAATGTGTATATATATATATATATATATGTGTGTGTGTGTGTGTGTGTATATATATATATATATATATATATATATATATATATATATATATATATATATAGATATATATATATATATTTTTTTTTTTTTCTTTATCCCAGACCCCCATTTTTTTCCCTTCATGTCACTCTGAATTATTCCTTGACAGCTGTTTTGAATGAATGTTTATTCCAGATTAAAATGAGTAAAAAAATCAAAGACTTTTCTCTTTCATCTGTCTGTTTTAATACTTTCAGAACGTCTCATTGTTGAGCATAAGAATTGGAAACCTTGACGGCCTTTCTCACTGCTGTCATTCAGCTCAACAATGTCGGATGATTTGCTTTCATGTATTTAGGCTGGAACCTTGACTTGACTACTGCAGAAATATAAATACGACGCATCTAGAAACCATTTTGGCTTTCTGTGCATGTGCTCTCATGTGTGCTTCTGTCTGGGTGTAAAACAGCACTCGACCAGCATGACAGTCTGCTGAGGAATACACAAGTACTGTATGTGTGAGCAAGTTTTGAGTGGCTTATTCAAAACTTCTGTGTTCCCTTCTCTAAACACACACTCTCAATATAGATGTGTGTCGGGGTCATTATTAATAGACTTATTCGAAGAGGTTAAAATGGCTCTGAAGTAAACATTTAGATGGGCAATGGTGTTTAAACTCATACAAGTATCAACACACAGCTCCATATTTAGCTCGTAACCCACCACTAACCTAAACATAACACTTCCTAGAGTTGCAGTTCCCCGACTGATGGTTTGTATGTTTGGAGCAACAAAATAGCATCTGTTTATGGCACAGACCCTAACCAGCACCCGAGTCTTTCCGTGGGAGCAGGTGCGGTTCGCCATGTGCAAGATTCATTAAATGGGCGTCCAATAATCAGTGTGCAGAGAAGTGTGGCGCTGATCTGGCAACCTCATTCTAATGAGATGCCATGCCAGTGCCTTTTGCCCGCAGGCCAGAAAGCTTTTCCTTAGAGGAATCATGGGATGTTTGTAATGAGGGAGCAAAAATGCGTACACAAGCTCATTTTGAGATTTTAGGAGATTCATGATGGTAAATAAATGTCAAACTTGTAGAAAGCAGCTAGGCTCAGAATGAAAGACGCTTTAGTTTAATACCAGCTTCTGTTGATTTCCCTAGAGAGGAAATTAACAGTGTTCTTTAAAACGCTGAGAAGAATGAAAGAAAAAGAAAATGAATGCATGTAATTAGTAACACTGGGGAGAAGATGTGATGCTAACCTACTCCCCTGTCGAAATCTCTTTCTGTCTTCAGTTTACTAGATGAAAACAATGTTTTTCTTTACTCGGGTGGATTGATGGGTTTTAATGAGTTCTGCCACTACTTCATTTAAATAGACAGAAGAGCTGCAAGTTTTGAATGAATTATAATAAGAGATTCTGTTTTAAGGGTCGTATTTTTTAACATCTGATTAACACCTTAATTGATCGTGGGTCAAATTACATTTTTGAAAATAAAATGGCTAACTCCTTTGTCTTGCTAAGGCTAATATCATAGCTAAGTAATTACTGCAAACAAATAAATTATATAAAAAAATGCATATAATTAAAAACAAATGGAAATATTAGCTAGATTTTTTTTTTTCTAGAAATATCCAGTTGTTTTTTTCTAGTAGTATAGTTAAAAAAAGCTTAACTTCTCTTTGTCAAACTCAAAACAGTTAACCATAAATATCAATGCTTTAACAAACTTTTACAAAAAATAACAAATAAACAAAAATTTTTTAAGCAGCATTTCTCATTTTCATTTAATGTATTTTTATGTACTAAAATAATAAGTAAAAACAATAGATGAGACAAAATCACTGAAACTGTAGCTAAAATTAACATAAAAGCATGTTAAAAATATAAAATAATTCAAAATATTAACAATGATAAAATAAAACAGAATTATTTAAAATGCATCACAAAAACTAAAAACACATCTTTTCTCAAATTCATGTATTTGTAAGACTGTATTTCTGCTTGATATGCTATAGCCAGTGGTACCTTAATATTTTGCAAAAGAATATAGATGTGTATGAATGAATGAATCAGGGATAGTCTAGGTTTTTTTATCTGGGGGCACAAGAGGAGCCACAATTAATACAGACAGGCCCATCTTATGTTGTACTGTAAATATCCAAGTAAATTAAAGTTCAGCAAGCTTTAAAAATGGCATTTATTCACTACTGTAAATCAGAACAGTCAAATACAATTTGTATTAACCTTTCACTTTTTAGAAGTGAAAAACTGTAATAAAGAATCCACTCTGGGTTAATGCAGATTGATGAGCTGAAGAGTGGCAGTTGATGATCATCAGAAGTCTGGTGTGTGTTTGTGTGTGTCTGTGTGAAGGGAGAGCCTGATGAATTATGACACGCATTGTTCCAAATCTGTGTGACTTTCTTTTTTCCATGCTACAAAAAAAATTGTGAAGAAAGTTGTTGGCCATTTATAATGAGTATCAATGGTGATCAAAATAGTTTTCTTTTGCCTTTCATTAAAGTGGATAAAGACATTTTCTTTTCTTTTTTTCATGGAAGAAAGAAAATCATAAAGGTGAGGGAGAGTAAATGATGACAGAATTTGCATTTTTGGGTGAAATACCTCAAGTAATTTATCTGACTGCCTTGAAACATTACTTTTCCTGGATCAAAAACAAAAGGTCTTTGGTAAAGTGAAGATCTTTTCCGTCTGATTATGAGCTGAGGAGAGAGAAATGCCTGTTCAGATGATTCTCCAGTGAGATGTGTGACATTCAGATGAAGCATATCCAGCTGTTCAGATCAGAAACATATTTAGCAGAGTACAGTAGAGGTTATATTTACAACAACTACAGTATACAATTATTTATCCTTCGGAGATGATTACATTTCTTAAATATACACTTTTATTATAGTAATAATATAACTTATTGTAATACTTAATATTACTACAATTCTAAATTATTGTGAGAAAAATGTAATAAATTATAACAGTTTAACAGTATAAGGATAATAATCATTCTTATCAATAATAATAACAGAGAAGACAACCTTTCAAACATAATATGATGACAGATTTTATTCACATCAGTCACCCTGTGTGTATGTTAACTATAAGGTTTACTATATTCTTCTCCTAGTTATCGATCAACGGGTTCATTATAAATATAGAGTTTATATCCCAAATATTTTTTGTAGATTCTCCTCTACCCCTGTATTGTTCTGTGCTTGTTCAAACTTATTTGTTAGAACTAATAAACATTATTAAAGGTACTTAAGAGCTCCCACACCCCTCTGTTCGCCACTGAGGTGAAGACGTACAGTATGATTGGAAATACCATGAGCTGTTCAGTTTCTTGGTTTTGCTGTTGAGATGTGAAATCTGAAATCATATTTGTGAAAAATATTAACAATAAATTTAAGTTGCAAAGACATGATGTCAAACTTGCATTCAATGGGAAATGTGATGTGATCTAAATGAGCAATCTGAATTGACATCTCAGCACTGTTTGTTTATTCTCCAAAATGTTAATGCTAGCAAATATACAATTGTAAGTACTTTATTAAAAAAGTTTGGCAAATGAGGTACAGTATGGCTCGTTATTTTCATTTAAAGCCTGGCAGTGATATGCAGGGTTTGAATCTCTTTAGATTTTCCCTGTTCCCTATTTGTGGTAGTGTAATTGGTTGCAGGGCAGCAATGCTGTCTTCTGTCTTCAGGAAAGGCCAGACTGTCCTTACGACAGAATCCAGTTAAATCCACCTCATGCTCTTCTAATACCTCTATTATCTGAACTGCTAGAGGGAACCAGAAAAATGATTAAAGGATTGACATCAGGCAGAAAGAAGGTGAAAGTGAAGGTCGGTCAAGGGGGCAGTGTTGAGGAATGCTGATCTCATTTGTTTTTTACAAGCTGGAGGATGCGTTTACTTATTCATGCTGAAATATTGAGGTTAAATGTCTGACCACTGCATGGTAATCAATGATCTCCTGCTTTCTTTTACCTCAGGATGCATTTACTGTATACTTATGGATCACTTCATGATATTTGGGGAAATCTCTGCTTTTAAAACGTTTCCAAAAATGATAATTAAAATATGTTCACATTTATTCAATACATGTAAGGACAGGTTTTGGGGCCGGTTCTTAATATTAACTAACTATTAACCATGGCTTTTACCTCAAACTCCTAATTTGCTCCTTATTAATAGTAAGGTTTAATTCTCATGTAAAATATGTCATCAGCAAGAGTTTTCTTATCTTGTCTTAAAACAGATACCTCATACATCTCCTGTTTACAGTACATCGTTTCGCTTCCCAGTCTACAATTTTAAAGCAGTATGTACAAGTCGAGCCAGTTTCGACGTTGATTGGACTGTCAAGTGTCCACACCATGCTGTAAAACAATATCTTACCAAACCAACTGATAAAACAGAAAAAAATCTTCTGATGTACCCCAAATACTTTTAACCTTCACAAAAAGTAGAACCTCTGCTGCAATCTAGAACACAGACTGTTGATGTGAGAAGACCAACATAACAAATTTGGCAATATAAACACCCGAGTATTTATTTGATGAATCCTGGACGATGATCCCCCACATATCTAGGGTCAAAGATCATTTCAACACTCTTGGTTTCACTCAGAATCAAGGAATTATCATTATCAAGTGCTGTGAAGGAGAAGTGTTCCTGTTCAGTTAACTCATTATTGCTTTATTGTCCAAAAAGGTAATAAATTATTATCCTGACATGAAACACACACATTAGTATATAACATAAAGAAGATGAGCAGTCTAGTGAAGTGATAGTCATCTACATGTTTAAATGTTGGTCAGTTGGGGGCTAATGATCTCGGTGGGGGTGTGATGCTGATAAGGAGGCAGTGACAGCAGGGCCGTCCGCGAGCAGACTGTGAATGTCTCTGTGTGGACACACTCCACTGAACATTATAACAGAAGATCTGCAGCGCTGCATTGAGCGTAATTGTGCTCTTGGCAGCACTGTGGGGTCTCTTACGAGATACACTTGTTCATCTCTTAAAAGGATGTCAAACTAGAGCTTTGGTGCATAAAGGGACTCAAGATAAGCAGTGCCTTATTGAGTGGAACTGTTTCTTCCTATTCACCATTATCTGGTAATGGATTATTTGGTTAGGTGTACATCAGGTGTACATTAGGTGAGAACATTTTATATTACATGCTATAACCAGATTATGCAAATGATCTTAGTTTGTGGTCCTGTCCCAAACGGCACACTTGATACAGTATGTGTTTGTCCAGTCTTCAGTGTCACGTGATCCTTCAGAAATCATTCTATGTGCTGATTTATTATCAGTGTGGAAGTTGTGTGGCTTACTATTTTTGCGGAACTGCAATGTATTTATTTATTTTTTGTTCTGAAGAATAGAAAGTCTAAAAGAACAATAGATCTTGTTGTTATTATTGTTTTAGTTTTTACGGTCACTTTTGATCAGCTTAATGCATTTCTGCTTAATAAAGTATTATTTTTTTTAAACAAAATAAAAAAATCAGACTGGCCTTTGCAACACCATTTAGAACACCTGAGCAATAGCAAAAACCATGGTGCATATCATAACATTGATCAACTCTCTGAACACTTTAGCAACCACCAAATCCCCTAGCAGCAATATAGCATCTATCCAAAACACTACAGCACTTTACCATTGGAATACGATTGGGATCGTCTCTCTCTCCTTACAGTTTCTGGATATTTAAAAAAAAAACAAAAAAAAAAAAACATTTTTTGGCTTGAACTCCTTTTTTATTTTTTTGAAGAGTACATCTGTTCAGATCCAAAAGCTGTAATCCAGAGAATGAATTTATATTCCAGGGAAATTGCATTAATACAGAGAAGAGATTTGGGCAGATAAGAAGGGATTAAGTGGAGGAAAAGTTTGCAGTTTAATGTTTGATCCACAAATTATGGTTATTGCCACCACTCAAAACAATTCCGGTGTGTGTGTGTTCTGCGTTGAGAAGACTTTCACATACAGCCATGTTTATCTTGAGCAGTGGAAGCACTTTGCGAGATAAGCCTGATAAACAGGACTATATAAGTGCTCTGTAAAACTAGTATACATGCAAACACTTCCCTGTGTCGGGAAATAAAGCAGCAGAACAGCAGAACGCATCTCAGTTGTGTGGCTGCTCCCAAAGCAAGAAATATGTATAACATACATATACTGCATTGCTCATTTCCAAACAAAGAATGCCTGATACCTTCTTGTGTGAGGGTTTGTGATGCTACACGTTTAGTCCCCTTGATTTCAGTGCTGTTTATCCATCTTGTGCACTAACAGTGTGTGTTGCTTATAATAAAAATGCACAGGATGCATGTAATTAACGTTGTTCTCTGTCTGTCTTGCAGGATTGGTGCAGAAGGGCTCAGCGGGGGGGCAGAGAGGTGAGCGCATGAGGAGAGGGTGTCCCAAGACCCCCGTCTCCATACTTCGCGCTCGCACACACACGTTCACGGACACAGCGTGCCTAGCAACCCTCCAGCCGCCATGGTAAAAAACCCTTATCTTCTGTTTGTGTGGCTGGTGAAGCATCATAGTTTTGTTTGCATGAAGTTAATGTCTAAAGTGTGAAAACTCCCTTACATGTGTTTCTGTCCAAACCGCTCTAATCTAAAACCAGCCAAGATGTGATTGAGAAAATGTGATGGGAGCGTGCAAGAAAGAGAGAAAGGGGAGATCAGTGTTTGATTAATGGCCCTCACCTCCGGCTTGTGGGAGCAGGGTCTCTTGGGAGTGTGGGGCTGTGCTGTTTGAATTATTAAAGTCTGAGAGTTCGGGGAGGTTCATAAATAACCCAACATAATGATCGCCCTGCTAGAGTGAGCTCTAATGCTAACCCAGCTTTGCTGCCGCAGCCAGGGGTGACCTTGGAAATACACAAGCAAGCGTATGCACGCATGTACACTCAAGCGCTTCCCACTTCGCTTACTCTAGTGGCTCTCTGTGTCTTCTGCGGCTGTATCTGTATATTGATTTATTGTCCACATAACGAGGTGACCTTCCTGGTTTCACTCGACTTCCTATCAAATTGTGGCCAAAGTGGCAGAGCCCACAGATACACACACAATTACACACACACACACACACACAGTGCACTAACACACTCTGGCTGTGTTGTCAGCATGACCCTGTACTGTTCCAAGGAAAAGGACTTTCAGGGGAAAAAATGCACATAGTGCTCTTATGCAACGAATGGCAGTCTGAAAGTGAACGCAGAATTCTGAGTATTGTGTTTTGGCTTAAAGGAAGGTTCTATGTTTTGTAGCTGAGCTCTCTAAAGAGCAAACCTTGTGTAATTTTTAATATCACAGAAAATGAAAAACCCGATTCCAAAATTTAAAAAAAGGAATAGAATAATTTACAAATCTCATAAACGTATATTTTATTCACAATGGAATATAGATAACATATTAAATGTTGAAAGTGAGACATTTTGAAATGTCATGCAAAAAATTGGCTCATTTTGGATTTAATGAGAGCTACACATTCCAAAAAAGTTGGGACAGGTAGCAATAAGAGGCTGGAAAAGTTAAATGTACATATAAGGAACAGCTTGCAAAACAATTTGCAATTTATTCGGTCAATTGGCAACATGATTGGGTTTAAAAAGAGCCTCTCAGAGTGGCAGTGTCTCTCAGAAGTCAAGATGGGCAGAGGATCACCAATTCCCCCAATGCTGCAGCGAACAACAGTGGAGCAAAAACAGAAAGGAGTTTCTCAGAGAAAAATTGCAAAGAGTTTGAAGTTATCATCATCTACAGTGCATAATATCATCCAAAGATTCAGAGAATCTGGAAAAATCTCTGTGTGTAAGGGTCAAGGCTGGAAAACAATTCTGGATGCCCATGATCTTCATCCCTTAGACGGCACTGCATCACATACAGGAATGCTACTGTAATGGAAATCACAACATGGGCTCAGGAATACTTCCAGAAAACATTGTCGGTGAACACAATCCACAACATGATCCAGAAGTGCAAGTGTTTTCTCTGGGCCAAGGCTCATTTAAAATGGACTGTGGCAAAGTGGAAAACTGTTCTGTGGTCAGACGAATCAAAATTTGTTCTTTTTGGATAACTGGGACGCCATGTCATCTGGACTAAAGAGGACAAGGACAACACAATTTGTTATCGGCGCTCAGTTCAGCAGCCTGCATCTCTGATGGTATGGTATTGCATGAGTGCGTGTGGCATGGGCAGCTCACACATCTGGAAAGGCATCATCAATGCTGAAAGGTATATCCAAGTTCTAGAACAACATATACACACATCCAGACGTCGTCTCTTTCAGGGAAGACCTTGCATTTTCCAACATGACAATGCCAGACCACATACTGCATCAATTACAACTTCATGACTGCGTAGAAGGAAGGATCCGGGTACTGAAATGGCCAGCCTGCAGTCCAGATCTTTCACCAATAGAAAACCAATTAGGCGCATCATAAAGAGGAAGATGCGACAAAGACCAAAGACAGTTGAGCAACTAGAAGCTTGTATTAGACAAGAATGGAACAACATTCCTATTCCTAAACTTGAGTAACTTGTCTCCTCAGTCCCCAGACGTTTGCAGACTGTTATAAAATGAAGAAGAGATGCCACACAATGGTAAACATGGCCTTGCCCAACTTTTTTGAGATGTGTTGATGCCATGAAATTTAAAATCAACTTATTTCTTTCCTTAAAATGATAAATTTTCTCAGTTTAAACATTTGATATGTCATCTATGTTGTATTCTGAATAAAATATTTAAATTTGAAACTGCCACATCATTGCATTCTGTTTTTATTCAAAATGTGTACAGTGTCCCAACTGATTTGGAATCGTGTTTGTATTTCAACTCATCCTTTAATTTAAAAAGACAAGCAAACAATGGGCATATACTCCAGTGAAGGAGGTATCAAAATACATGTTAAAATACACACTTTTGGATATTTATACAAAAGTTAAACTTTATATATGTTAACATGATGTTTTTATGTGCAAAATTAACTTTGTAAAGTCAGTAAACCTTTGTAAGAAATTTGTACAAATAAGATATCCTTTTACCTTTTAAAAGCTGTTGCACATGCTGCTTTTTCAGATGAATGTTTTAAGCAACTCAAACTTACTGTGCTTGCAGAGATGAGCAGCATTTACTATTAACAGTGCATATATTTATTTAATTAAAAAAATGCAGCTCTTGTTATTCAGTTATTTAACCATGCCAATTCGTCATTTTGGTTTGATTTTGATTAATCGTTCAGCCCTAGTGTATATGCATTTTTAAAGTGGTGTTCCCCAGGTCTGTTTTCTGGGGCCACTTCTGATTTACAAACTTCACGCATCAGAGAGCTGCTCATGCACACTGTCACAGTTTGTTTGTGTCAATCTCATCACACATTCATATGCATGCACTCATCAAGAAGACCTGCATCATTCGACAGCTGTTTGTGGTCAGTTCATGTCTATGCCTATGAGTCTATAATAAGTAGCCACAGAGCTTTGCAGATCATTGCCTGCTTGGAAGACATTTTAATTAGTTGTGTGTAATTAATTTAATACTGAAGACTGACCTCAAATATACACGGAGAGATGACACAACATACCAGGACCCCTCATGTGGTTATTTAATCCATTTGATAAGCAAAGCAGGAGCCATAAATACACATTACTAAGTACAAACTCCACTACAACAACATTATTATTGTTGTTGTATAATATCATTATTCCAAATCCTCATGCCCCCTCGATTTTAATAGTCTTGATCCATCTGTGTGTGTGTGTGCCTATCTTACTCCATTTGATTGAGATCTGTTTGTCTGAATATATCCCCAGTGTGCCATTCGTTAATCTAGTGGTTTGATGAAACCCTCTGTTGCTTGATTGTACTTGATCTCTTTCTCTCTCACATATACATATTCATGCCTGTTTTTCTCTTTTTCAATCTGCCTCCAAGTTCCACTAAACCATCTTTAAATCAGTGTGTTCAGGATTCCTTTTGGAATTTTGGTCAGAATTTGGAATACCTCCTGAAGGATCCTATTAGAATATGCTTAGAATCAACTAATATCCTACTCAGTGGGTATCCAATTTTTATGTTAACCTCTGATTAGTTCTTATTAAGATGCTTTGAAACTGGTACCAAATTACGATTGAAAGTCCACTAACAAGTCTTTACTTTCCTGAGCAGGCAATGCAAAATGCCATTCAGAATTTCTATAGCCTTAGCGATATAGAGCTTTAGCGGTGTTGTATCAATTTTTCACAACAAACCAACATTGAGCTCCAGAGCTCTGATGTTGATGATGGTATTTGCTAAATGCAGTTTCTGTGTGCATTTTAAGCTAACATTTAAACATAAAATACTGTACTATTTTCCCACAATTCTAAAGGGATATCAACCAATCAGAGAAGTTTGTGTTACCATTTGAAAGCTTTAACAGGATAGCTAATATTAGATTAGAAGTAGCAACACAAAGAATTACAAAGAAAGGGCAAGTAAAACATTGAATTAAATGTGAAAAATGTGAACTAAAATAGTTTTTCCTTGTAAAACATTTCATCTAAATGTAATTAGGTGAATTACATTTACAACTTTCAAAAAGTCTCTTTCAGTTTAAATTGACTTCCATATGGATTATGCTGCCATTTCATTGTCCTTTTATTCAAAGTTAAATGGATGGTTCACCCAAAAATAAAAGTTCTGTCATCAGTTATTCACCCTCAATTTGCTGGCAGCCATTGGCTTCCATAGTATTTTCTTTTACCTACTATGGAAGTCAATGGCTGGCATCAACTGTTTGGTTACCCAGACTCTTCAAAATATCTTATTTTGGGTTCAACAGAAGAAAGAAACTCATACTGGTTTTAAACAACTTGAGGATGAGTAAATTATGACAGAATTTTCCTTTTTGGTCGAATCCCTTAAAATAGTAACATTATTACAAAATTTGTTTCAGTCATTGAAAATAATGATTCCGTTATGATATTGCAATTTGTTTATCATTAGCTTCGCAGTGGGTTTTATGAGGTAGCTGGAAAATTCCCAACATCATTTTCTGTGTGTACCTCACATATACTAAGTGTTTCAATCCTTATCCATCCTTTCCCTCGGTCTCTGGTGTGATTAAGATGCAGTCTCTCTGCTCCTCCTTGGCTATTTTACACTCTTTTACACTTCACAGTATGTTTTACGGCTGCTCGCGGGCAGCCATTAGAAGCGCCTCATAAACCCTGCGCACTGCCTGTTAAATACTGGCCCCATGCCATCGAAAGGCCACTGTCACTGCTGCTAACACACACACAGATATGCATCTTGATATCACAGACACTCGCTGCTGCCGATGCTGAAAGAGCCCCACACCCTTATTCACGCTCGCCCAGGCTTCCTTTAATGTTCTCAAACATGCGTAGTTTGTCTCACTCTGCATCACACTAATTGATCAGCTCTGCTAAAGGTTGCAGCCTTCAAACATCAGTGCTGCGCACTCACCAAACAAGCCCGGTCTGGTAGAAGTCACCAGTGTAAAAATGTCACTGGGTGAACTCCCAGTGAATCTTGTTTTTCCTTTCTTGCTAGTTAAACAACAGCTGCCGTTCAGAAGATGGATGCACGGTGTGGTTTTTATGTCTATATTACGTGAAAGGTCACAACCCCCGGGGACTGCAGCGCTGCTGATGTAGCTTTGATACGCCATTGAGCATGTCTACTGTTGAATAGAGAAATGCTACAGGAAGAGCAATGGAAAGAAAATGACAGCATTCGGGAATGGAGCTGGTATTGAAAAGAGCTGATATCAAGGAGATTCAGGGCTGTGATGGATGATGAATGAACTGATAGGAAGTTTTGATTTGCAGTACACGCCCACCGTTTGGAATCTGTCATAGGTTTTCTGTATTTTGCCTCATGCAAGCAGGAAAGAGACTAGAGACTAGCTCTCAATGCACAGAAATCTGAACAAGTTTCTTTAATTGGTTTTACAGTTACTCTTGGTAGCTGACAGCTCAAAAAAATTAAAATAAAGAAAGAATAACTATAACTGTAAACTCTTTTTTTACTGTAATTGTCTTTAAATTGATTGTTGAAGACAAGTGTCCACATGCTGCAATCCTCTGCATCTCTGAAGTCATCCTCTTTAAACGACATTAATTTCATTCGTTTAAAACTTATGAAACTATCCGGTTTGCATTATCACTGTAATTACCGTTCACATGCAGTGTAATTAGGAGCAAATCATGTCAAGAAAGCATAACCACAGTAAAGTGATGCTGATGAATTGTAGGAGACATCAGAAGCAGCTGTTTGGGAGATGTTCTCTGGTGTACCAGTGTTTGGTTGAACCCGTGACCTCTGATGTCAACAGAAAAATATATTGAAAATGTCCTGTTTTAAAAGTTAACTAAAACAAAAACCATAGCAAATTACGTTATTTTAAATAAAATTAAACGTTAATATAATATAAATGTAAAAAAATATATATAAATGAGAGAGTAACTCTAGCGCTGAGTTAACACTGCTGTGAATGATGTGGTGTTGTTCAGTATATGACGGAGAAGCGTCATAGAATGTGTGCTGTAGCACGATACTACGATATTTCTTCAAAAGCAGATAATGAAGACATTATCGACCTGTAGAAAAGTTCCTTAGTGTTGAACCCTGTCAGTACGATCAAAATCAGTATCATAACACTTGTGCACACATCTGTAGAACACGTAGGTTACAAAATGATTTGTTAAAGTTAAAAACATAAAATATGTACTTGAAAAAGAAACAGGATGACTTTGAATAGCATCATTGTAAAATTGTGAGGAAGAGCAGAGCAAGTCTTGGAAATGTGTTTCCTGGTCTGAGGGTGACTTCCTGCTTAAAAAAGGTATGTATGTGAAAGGAGAATGTAAGTGTGTGAGAGTGCCAGAATGAATAATGGCTTGTACGGCCCCTCATGAAATAACACTATAACATTATGTTGTTAGTTGCATTTTATTATTTTAAATTAAAGCTGCGGTAGGTAACTTTTGACGCTCTAGCGGTTAATAAACAGAACTGCTTGCGTCTTGCGGAAGAACATCGTAGCCGGAACTACTTCTCTCTGTTTATGTCTATGAAGAATCACAAAGGTACTGGGTTACTCCGCCGCGGTACCCCCGAAGCAATCTAAAATAGTCCGAATATAAACACTTATTATAGGTGCACCCTAGTGATTCAGGACAAGCTAAAAACACGGTTTGGAAAATGGATTCATGGTGTACTCGCTTATTATATAAATTTTTCTACATTTTGAACACAAACAAAGTTACGGACCGCAGCTTTGATTGGTTGATTTCTTACCGGGAGCGGTCTGCAACTGCAAATGGCAATAGGAGCACTGGGAGGAGCCAGAGGAGCTTGATTTTTTTCACAGATTATCTGTCTCATATTCTACTGTCAGGACATAATGACAGGTTTAACAAATATGTAAAAAATATTTTTTTTACAAAGGTTCCCTACTGCACCTTTAAGCATTATTTATCAGTACAGACCAATGACTCATTTTAGGTCCCGTCCCATCAGTTGAGAATGCTAGCGCAGGAAGTGAGGATTTGGTGGTTATTAGATCTAGTCGTGAAGTGGGGGATGTTACATGATTGACGGTGGCTGATGAAAGACTGACGACTGAAGGATTGTGGGAGTGAGAAGGGCATCATGTCTGATTAGAAGAGGTTGTCGGGTGACTGTCACCGAGCTCAAATTGATTTCCAGCCGTGAGGATGATGTAGAGCACGCTGATGCTCACAGACACAGGTTTTATACAGCACGTCCCGGTCTGATGGCGTGTCCCCGGTGGGTCAGGTACAGGGTACAGTACGTGAACCTGTTGCTGTGAACTCTGTAGATGTTACTTCTCTAGACGTTTGTTTTGCCGTCGAGGCAAGCAGAGGTGAGTTTGATTGATTAAGGTTTAATTTGCTGCTGAATGCTTCGCTCTAACCTTGCACGTCTGTCTCACACGCACACTTCACTTTAGGAGACAAATTGAAGAAGTCAACAAAGGTGATCTTCAGAAGTTGTTAGCAGAGTGTGTCTCACTCACCTTTATCAGTGTTTCTGGTGTGTTATTGCTGGCAATTTGTCCTGTGGATCCTTCAGAAATCATTCTTATATGATGATTTGCTCATCAAGAAACATTTATCATATTATTGAAAACGGTTGTGTTGCTACATACTTTTGTGGAATTCTATGATGAATTAAAAACTCAAAAGAACAGCATTTATTTTGAAAAAAAGAAATAAAAAACATTATAAATGTCTTTGCTGTCACTTTTTTTTGTGGTAATAATAAAATACTGACCTCATCATTTGAACCATATTTTAACATTAATTTATTATTATTATTATTATTATTATTATTGTTATTATTCTGACAGTATTTCCTCCAAATTTCAAATGAAATATTTTATTTTCTATGTGTAAATGACATTTTGAACATTTTGGGAATGGAATTGTCAACTCATTTTTTTTTTTCCTTTTTATTTTCTTTTTTTGTTAAAGATCATTTCACAGCTAATATTTGAGGTATCCTTAATACTGTGACGAGTCAGCTGCCTCCTCCCTGATTATCACCGGCACCCCGTCCTAAATTGCCGCCCTTCACCAGGCTCCCGACTGGAGTGGGTGTGTGAGAGGAGGGGCGCTGGACGAGTCAGGGCTGGCGGCGTGTGATGGGGCACACCTGAAGGAAGTGGAGCCTCATTACCGCCGCTGTTTAAAAGCCCAACGCGCCTCTCCTCAGGAGACCGGTCTCTTCCCCGTGCATGCACACTGGTGTCCTCGTGGGTCCAGGAAGGGTGCGTTGAGGGACTCCCGCGCCACCAAGACGTGAGCTGCCGGACCCGCGATCCGGATGGGAACCGCACCCGTATACACGGCCGACGGGCCAGGATGCCGGGCCGTCCATCCCCTACCAGCGCCGCGGCCAACGAGAGAGACGCGGCCGCTAGGAGAAGCCGCCGCCCCTCGCGCCCCGGACCAAGGAGGGGAGCGCGTGCGGCCGCCGGACTCCGCCCCTTGCCTGGACCCTTCCTCGATGAACACTGCCCGACCTACACAAATCCCGCAGCACGACGAGGACACCAGATTCCCTGTTATTTTGGACACTTTCCCCCTTTGGCCACTTTTATTCCCTTTGTTTTATGATTTCTGTTAATAAAAGCCTCTCCGAGGCCTGATGCCACGCCCACTGTGTCTGTCTTGTGCTCCTCCCGTGACAATACAAACAATCAATACTCACTTTTTGAGATCTTTGACAAAATAACAATTAATTTGCCATATATTTAGTTTCAAACATTCATAGACATTTGTCGTCTTGCACAAGTTATTCATTTGTTTGTTTCTTTGTATTATTTTTATTGTTTCGGTAGAAAAAATTTACATAACTGTGCAACAGATGTAAATTTTAATTGTGTAAAATTTGATACAAATATTCACAAATAAATAGTGAAATGCTTTGGTTTGTTTAAACTCTTAGATTGTTATAATTAAAAAAATTTCATAATTAAACTGGGTTCAAGACCAGGACAAAATAAGTGAATGATTGTAAAAAGCTCATAAGAAACGTTTAATGTGACCTTCATATAATATGTTGGTTAATTACCTGAAATGGCGTAAATTGTGTGCATGTACTGTATTTATTGCTACAGCTACACAAAGTTATCTATTGTTTCTTACTACACTGAATAAACCTAAAGGCTTGATTACACTACACAACTTTTAAAATCTGAACAGATTTTAAAACGCTGGGCATCATACACTTACTGACATTTTTAAAAGTCACAGAGAAAAAACTGGCCATCATTGAGGATCACACATTACTAGGGATATAATGATTCACTCAAGTCACGGTTCACAGTTCACGGTTTTTATTTAACTTTTTGTTTTTTATTAGATTCACATTTTTTTTTTACAAAATGAGATTTGAGACAAATTATAAACTAAATGTCTCATTATTATTTCTTGGACAAAATGTTGCACGCTTCTTTATGAAATTGAAATATAATACTATAATATACTCATTGCTCTTTTGTTGGTTTTGATTGCTTCTATTGTCTTCATTTGTAATTCGCTTGGGATAAAAGCATTTTTCTAAATGACAAAATGTTTATATAATGTAAATGTAAATAACTAAATTGAATATACATTTTTAAACAAGACCCTAATCGAATAAGTAACACAAATAAAATAAATCTCTTCATATAAACAAAATAAGGCTTCGTCTGTTCTCTTCCATTTAAAATGAGAGGCAACCACTGCATTTTAATCATGATCCAGACAAAGATGCTGCTTGCATGCAACATGAGCAGATTTTAAATCTAAAATAGATTGTATAGTTTCGAAATTTGAAGCAAAAACAGAATGATTTGACAAGCAATACATAAAAAATATCTGCATGAAACCGAAACATCAGACGAGCTGAACGAGATGCAGATTCACTCTCTGCCAGCAGGCGGCGCTTAAAGCGTTTCCTTGGTTTCTGCTGTTAACAAACAGCATTGCACTTATGAACTTTAAAATTAATTATACAGAGGCAAGATGAAAGAAAAAATACCATCTAAACTTTTCTAAAGACAGGAAGTTCCCCTCAGACATACATTCATATAAACTCATACCTCTAATTGAATCACGATTTGTTTAGCATCTCAACCGATTTGAATCGTCACATATTTGAATAGATTTTCAAACGGCTCTAGTTAATCGTTACATCCATACACACTACCAGATTAAAGTTGTTCTGATCACAACAAACTAATGCAGAAATGTGCGCACTGTTACTAGAAGATGCAAGACAAATGAAAACAGTATGTGTTCTGAAATCGGCTGAAAATATCAAACATGATTTGACACCCACGACTGGATGGAATCAAAATCTGAAGCTAAAAAAATCAGAGTCTGTGATCATCATACACTACTCAATTTTCTATGATACCTGTCAACTCAAATCTGCAGACTGGCTCAGGCTTTCAGCAAAAAGCATAGACTTCTCTAGACTGTAAATTGGTGTGAAAATCTTTTGGTGTATTCCAGCCATAATGTATCTCTTTTCTCTGACAGAGGTCCATTCGGTCGTTCGGGAACGATGACCGTCACGTCATGGCCAAGCACTCCACCATCTACCCTTCCTCTGAGGCCCTGGAGGCGGTGCAGAGCCTCGTCTCCACTGTAGAGCGCGCCCTGAAACACGTCTCTGATTGGATGGACCAAACTCAAGCCAGCCAATCAAATCAATCAGATTCAGCCAGCACACAGGAGGAGGAGAAGGAGGCTAGCGTGGACGAACTGCCAGAAGGCAGCACAAAGTGAGTGCATGCTGAGAAAGTAGACACATTTCTGCGAAGAAGTTGTTTGTTCTTGAGTTATTGGATCTGCATATTGCTCGTAATTAATTCAGATTATATTCATATTTTGTGTTGTCCCAGCGAGGACAGCAGCTGTAGTAGCACTCCCAGTGAAGGACGGGTGTTGTGTGGAGTGATTAGGATCGGTCTTGTGGCCAAAGGCCTCCTGATTAAAGATGACATGGATCTGGAGCTGGTGCTCATGTGCCGAGAGAAACCCACCGAGACTCTGCTGAGCACCGTCTGTGACAACCTCCCGCAGCAGATCGAGGTGACGGCACACACTCAGACCACACAACCTCCTGTACTGCTGGAGATTTGATCTGCCTTGGCTACATATACAGCCAAAAGACACCTTCTTTTTACTGTTTGCATTCAATCTGTTGAAATACTGCACTGCGGTACACAAGAGTGAGAGACGCTCATGTTTGTTGAAGAACTAAAAATACTAAAACTGAAATAAAAATAAATAAAATAGAAATATATATATATGTGAAAAAATGACTAGCACATTAAATTACTAAAATGTAAGTAATAAACGCAATAATATAAGAAATTAATATGTATAAAAAATAAAGGTTATAAATAGTAAATATTATGATATTATGTAAATAATACTAGAGCAACACTGATTTATTTTAATTTTTGTATCAGTTCATGCAAATGTTTTCAGTAATTAATTTAGTATGTGGGACGAGAACTGAAGTTTCTATTGGACAAGATATTCTAGAGCGTTTAAAAGCAAAAATGTGTAATTCTGACATCAAAAAATATTATTTGAGCTATTATAAAGCTTGATTCTACTAGTTCATGCTGGTAAACTTTCAATTTTGATACGAATGTAATTTCTATGAAAGGAATTTGCACCATTGCAACATCTGTTACTGATTTCTTGCCCCTTTCATGTGGAACAATATTGTTTTTACCTATATTACATGATTGGAACAAGAATACTTTGTTGTAACTTTTACAAGGTCATAAGTGAGTCTATCACACAAGTCTCAAAGTTTTACATTTATAAAGTGTTGTGAGTTAATTGTATGTGATACTGAATATCTGAATGCATTTTACCCTGCTATATTTATGGTGCAATGGTGGTGCAGTGTTTTGAGGGAAATTAAACATTGCAGATTTCTATACAGAAAACTTGCAACATCCAAAACAGACCTGCTCTATTTATATTCATCCTGTGTGATTAAGATAAACCTGCCAGCAAACAGCTTCCCTAATTAGACACTTAGGACAGGCCAGGGGAACGGGGTGATCAGCGGCGACCCCAGTCTGAGCCTTCCAACCACACACACACACACAACAGACACAAATCCCATTAAAGTAGACTGTACTGCCAGCAGGTCATGTCTCCGTATAATGGATCTGTTCTTAATGGAAACAGCAGTTGACTACTTTCCCTTTCTCCACCTGCTTCCTCTTTCCTATCAGTCAGAGCCGTTACCTCAGAGATTGAGTGATAGATATGCACATTTCCTCTCTTAGCTCTGTGCTCAAGCATGTGAGTGTATGGAGGAAATGTGCTCTATATACCGGCCTGACCACACACACACACACACACGGGTCACTGCAGTGGGAAATGTCATTAATCTCTGATTTACATGAAAAGAGCAGGCGGATTGAGAATGTGTGGCTGGAATTAACTGAATGGATTAGAAACCGAAGTACAGTAAACATTAAAGAAGCATCTGCACTGTCTAGGTCCCACCTCGGATTGTAAACGCATTGTGACCAGCTGTGTACATGTGATGCCAATCGCTTAACTTTTCAATACTTGTCCAGTTAGCTTTAAAGTAAAAAGTGTGTTCTGCATTACTAACTCTAATGTGTGATATTTGATGTGCACATTTCTAAGGGACCCTAAATATGTGACTGATAATTTTATATATAGTTTTTAGCAAGGAAAAGGCCTTTTAGAGTAATTGTAAAAATGTTGGTTCATGTTGGTTCAAATATCATTATGTCTACATAGCACATCAAAAAATTTCAAAATGAACCAGCAAGAAATTTCATTTTTCCATGATACGATCCAGTTAAATAGGTCACAACTATACACTACTATAGAACCAAGTATCCTCATTGTATGTTTTGTTTTTGACATTTTGACCTTTGACCTTTGAACCCTACAGAAGTTGACAGAGGAGAAGTATGAGGTCCAGAGCTCTATTCCCGTGGCAGCCATCGTGGTCTGCACTAAGACAGAACCCAAACTCACGCTGAAGGTGACGCTCACCTCGCCGCAGATGAGAGACGACTGCGAGGCAGAGGAGCAAGGTTTGTGCCTGCATATGGCCAACGTTCGTTTGGTAAACAGGAGGGGATGGATGAATTTGTTTGTGTATGTGTGTGTTAGTGATGGTCCATTAGAAGAAATAGCTTTCATCTCATCCTTGCTCTGCATCCAGAACACACTCTCAGGGCCGCAGCACACAGCGCTGGACTCATCTCATAGTCAAGACACACACACACACACACAGAACTGATTCAGAAGCAGGTTGAGTGGTCTTCATGCTGCCAGACTCGACCCGCGGGAGGAGCTAAAGGACATTATAGCGTGAAATGTTCTGTCAAAAACAATGTAAGTTAGGATGTTTATTCACTACTTAGGGCAGTAAGAGCAGCCCAGTTCATTTTGGGTACAATTCTGTCAGGGACGCCAGGTGCACATGCTGTTTTCATGCCTTTAATCTGTCAGTTAAAAGGATAGTTTGCTGATAAATGAAAATGTTGTTTCAAACCTGCTTGGCTTTCTTTCTTCTACAGAACAAGAAGCACATTTTAATTCATATAATGAAGCTCAGTGGAGTCAAAAAGCACAACGAACACCACTGACTTTTATTGTATGGACTAAAATACACAGACATTTTTCAAAATATCATCTTTTGTGTCCTCAGAAGAAAGTAAGTCATACAGGTTTGGAATGACATGAGGGTGAATAACGCATTGATTCAGCTTGCTGTTGGTTATTGCTGATGCAGAGGCACTGAGCATGTGAGTGAAGTCATGATGGAAGTGTGTTATTGGAGTTTTTGGTGCCGTGACCCGGGCCGTGACTGACTTCTTTGACAGCTGAAGAGGTTGTATCCTTAAAGGACGGCGTTTAGTTTTTAACAATTTGATGTGAAATGTGCTGTTTCTTTCCCTCATATACATGTACACACTCTCAAGCACATTTGGTTAGGGTGCAACCCTGCGGGGCGTGCTTGAGTGCTCATCCATTACAGAGACCGTAGCAAAACTCAGTACTAAAGAGGATGATAGACTTACCTAGATGTCTTATTACTGGAATTCCATAAAGTCAAAAACTCCACTATTCTGAACACTCTGCCATGTTTAAATCTATTACTTAGATTCACTCTGTTAATTTTAACCTAAAACCAGCACAGTAAATCATTCCATCTGGGTTTAACATACGGTCACATTTAGCATTGTACGTAGCATTGGTGAAATCCAGTGATTTTAACAAGAATTCACACAAAAAAGGAATTTCACATGAAGGCGAAAGATTTCCCCACACAGATTTAGTTTCTGGTGTTAAATTGGTCAAGTGGATTGTCCATGTTGACCATCAGAAAGCTGCTTGGTTTGAAAGTGACTTTTAAAAGATTTTTAGCATTACGTCGGCCACCTTGCTCTCTATTTATTGATATCAGTCTTGGGAAAAAACGATTTCATTTGACTACTAATAATGCTTTAGAAATATTTGCATTGCATTAAAGGGAAATTCCACCCAAAAAAAAGTTTATCAACTTGATTTCTATGCGTTATATCATTACTTGCATTATATGGACTCACATGGTTGGATTATTTTTCTATGAATCTTTCTTTGTGTTCATCAGAAGAAAGGGTGGAATACTCCCCCCCCCCCCCCCCCCAAAAAAAAAAATTGTTCCAAACTGAATGAATTTGTTTCTTTTGCTGAACACATAAGAAAATATTTTGAAGATTGTGGGTAACCAAACAGTTCCTAGTCCCCATTGACATCCATAGTATTTTTTTCCACACCATGGAAGTCAATGGGCACCAACAGATGTTTGAGTAAATGATGACAGAATTTTAATTTTTGGGTGAACTTTAAGTCCAATGTGCCTTAATCTTGTTCTCTCGCTTTACACACTCATTTTCTCATGGGTTTGCTCACTCTGCCATCCTCTTTGGTGTAGATTGTTAGAAGCAGGGGGAGAAAAATGAAAGAATGTGTCCAGGTTGAGGAATCGATACCTGTGTCAGCACACACCTCATCCATCTAGCAGACGTATCAGATGTGGACACTGCCCCTGGAGTGAGGGATGACAGATGACAGGAGGGAGGGAGAGATGGAGCGATGGGTTGTAGATCACGACAGGAGCACCTTAAATTTTCCCTGACTGGGTCTTGGGGCCTGTCCCATTGAGTTACGGCTCAATCTCAGGACCGGCCCGAATGGGCAGTACTCATCAGCTTGCACACACATGCATAAATGACACAGACATACACACACGGAACAATGTAATATTAGAACATGCCTGGGTTGTATTGCACTGTAGTCATTTTGAGTGTGTGTAAGTTTGTGTGGTGATAAATGATGGATTGATGTTCATTTTTGCGGTGTGTGTCATTGATTAAGGGCAGGCTAAACCTTCATCACTCTGATAGATCTTCCTCTTTAACCATCCTCAGCTGGGCTGCTCTGATTGAAATCCAGAGAGGAATTATGAAAGAGTAACGCTTTAGTTATTGTGATATAATCTCTAAATAACCCCTCATGATTAATACCCCGTACACCTGCACACCTTGTCCTGGATTTACACAGTGTTATAGGCTCACTGTTACATAGACACTCACCAACCGAGCCAATGAAAAAAAAAAAGTTAAAGAATGAACCTGATGTATTGTTTGGGTGGGAGAGATGGAGAAAAATGTTCTGACAACTCAGAATGTGAGTTTGTGTTGTGTGTGTACGATCTCTTCTCTTGTTGTGACTGGTCTATAACAACACCCACTGCATGTCTTCATTATTCCAGTGTCAATCCAAGCACAAACTGGCACTGATTCGCTGAGGTTGTTAGCATGTGTCGCTGCTTTTGACTTTAGTGCCTAACTAGACATGCCACAGAAAATTAGAAAAATCTGTCTCTGCCCATATTGAAATGCTGTTTGAAGACTTTGCGAAAACATACTCATCACACTCTCATTAGTTTATTTTTTCTATTAACAATGCCTAACACAGGAAATACAAATATAATGTGTGTGTGTGTGTGTGTGTGTGTGTGTGTGTGTGTATATATATATATATATATATATATATATATATATATATATAGATATATTAACAATGCCTAACACACGAAATATAAATATAATGTGTGTGTGTATATATATATATATATATATATATATATATATATATATATATATATATATATATATATATATATATATATATATATATATATATCATATTAATACAGTTTTTTTTATTCATTCAGTATAAAATATACTGTATATATGCTTGGATATGGTTTTGACATTTATTACATTACAACATATTTTTGTTTCTGTTGACTGTTCTTTTTAACTTCCTGTTTATAAAATAATCCTGAAAAAAAAAATGATGATTGTGTTTCAACAAAAATATGAATCAGCACAACTGTTTGCAACATTCATAATAGTAAGAAATGTTTCAAAATATATATTTATAAAAAAAACATTTAAATTGTAATAATATTTTGCAATATTACTTTTTTTATGTGTTTTTGATCAAATAAATTCCATCTTGGTGAGCATAAGAGACTTCTTTCGAATGAATATTAAAAAATCATACTAACCCCAGATTTCTGTATGGAGTGTCTGTTTGTGGGTTTTTTTATTTATTTATTTATTTTCTCATTAGTTTTCTGAACCAACAAATGCCATTTACTCCACATCTCAAATTATGGATTGACATTACCAAATAAAAAAAAAGTACAAATAAATCGATAAACATTTTTAAATTAAATCTTATAAATAAAACCCCTAACCTTGCCAATTTCATAACAAGCAGTATCTTAAATAATAATATTAATAATAATAATTTCACACTTTTGTATAGTATAAAAATAATACAGTGTACTATAAATTACAAACAAATATTAAATACATTTCCAGGAGCTTTATTGCAACCATCATTCATCATAATAGTTAGTTTTCATAAAAAAAAATTTGTAAATCTTGTTTTTCATAAAAACGAACACTTTATTGCTGTACAAGTGGCTGAAATTCCACTGCCTCGGTGTTGGGATTTTGGGCCAATCAGAGTATGCTGTGGGCGGAGCTATCCAGCATCTCACAAAAAATAGAACAGAGTAACCAAAAATGGCTCGTTAGGCCAAAACATTCCCACATGAACTCACATTAATATGCTGTATTAAGGCATGTCTGGGTAGGATAGTATGTAACGCCAATCGAACAGCTTCGTTCAGTCTTTTTTGTAAGCTGTGTTTCCTCTTGGCACATGCTAACACCTTCTGCGAATCCTTCCTCCAGTTTCCAGCCAGCCAAGGAGATGCCCTGAGCTCTCATCTCTTTTGGATGCACTGGACCACCTGAGCCGATTGGCTTCCCCTTTCTCCTTCCTGCTGTGCCTTAACAGCCCCCTCCCTCATCACGTTTCCGTATGTGTGTGAGCGTGCGTGTCTAGGCGTGTGTGATTTGATTTCCTGTCCCGTTCTTCTCACCGATAGAGAGCGTTGAGTCGAGCGAGCCGGCGGACCTGTTGGATAGACAGAGGTGCCTGGTGGCGTTGGCCTCTCTGCGACATGCCAAATGGTTCCAGGTTGGCGCTCACTTCTTCTCATTGTTATTGTAGCCTTATGACCCAAAACTACATGCCATTGTCCTCGATTTCCTCCAGCTCTCTAAATGCTCGACACCTCATCACTAACATTTATGTATCGTAAGGCTACAAAAGCAATTGTTACACTTTTAGTTTCCTTTTGCCTGTTTTTGTTTGTCCATAACCTGCTTGTCATCATGGAGGATTTGTCTAGTGCTTTCCTGCACCGTATCTTCCCTTCTCCCACCCCACTGACATAAGCCCCGCCCCCTCCTCCATCATCCACACAACACAGGCCAGAACCGAAGCACAACACACACTTCCACACTCACACACACACACACAGTCGAGATCTAGAGATTTAGGGGTTAAAGGTTGGGTTTGATTGTTGCTGTCAGTTCATTGGCTGATTCCCTCTGGTTTCCTCAGGCTAGAGTTAACGGGCTAAAGTCGTGCGTGATTGTCTTACGAATACTGAGAGACATGTGCAATAGAGTCCCGGCGTGGGAACCTCTGAAAGGATGGGTGAGTATCAGACTTCTGCTTCCTTCTGATATCAAATATTAGATTAGCATGTTGCTAGCATGATTTTAGCATGATTAGCATGTTGCTAGCATGATTTTACAGTGATGATACAGTAAGACTTTAGAGAATTCAGTCATAGATGAAGGAATTCAGTGACGACAGACCGTTGAATTATTAGGGGGTCAGTGGTGTAATGCAGATGTTACCTTTCAGGTACATATTAATTGTCATTATATATTGTGGTTAGTTATTCTTAAATACGTGTATTTTTAATCACAAAACCCTTCTGCTCTGTGTAGAAATGCAGCTTTGAAATATATTGTTAAAAAATACTTCAATCTGCTATATATTAGTTTGTAAAAAGTGATATTGAACAGCTAAGACAATCAAGATTCAAAAACATTAATTTGTCATCCAAAAGAAAAAAAAATGGACAGTTACCATTCGTCCGAATTATGCATGACTTTCAGTATTTTCATAAGTATGAAAAAAACACAAACATTATCAGAAGAATTATTAATGAATTGAGCTACAGTGTGTCAATCAAAAGTTGTATATTATACAGTAAATATTACAATTTAAAATAACCATTTTATATTTGAATATGTTTATAAAAGTGTAATTTATTCCTGTGATGTAAAGCTGTATTTTCAGCATCATTCCTCCATTCTTCAGTGTCATATGATCCTTCAGAAATCATTCTGATATGATGATTTACTGCTCACGAAAAGTTATTTTTATTTACAACGTTACAAACTGTTGTCATAGTTGTTATTCTGTATGCTAATCATCTCTAAATGATGTATGGACCATTCAGCCTTAAGTTAAATACCTTTTATTTGTATTTAAATACCTCTCATTTCTGTGTCACTTACTGTAGTTCTTAATGTAATCAGTCTTTGAAAAGCGATTTGCTCTTTTTTTGTCCTAAGCCTTTGGAGTTAATATGTGAGAAGGCCATTGCCACGTGTAACAGACCTCTGGGAGCAGGAGAGGCTCTGCGGAGGGTCATGGAGTGCCTCGCCTCCGGGATACTGCTCCCAGGTACGAGCACTTCCACAGAGGAGAACAAAAAAACACAAAGTCTCATGGTCAAGGCTGTATTTAGTTCATAAGAATACAGATAAGACAGTAGTATTGTGAAATATTATTACAATTGAAAATAAGTGTTTTGCATTTTAAATTATTTTAAATAGTAATTTATTCCTCTGATGTAAAGCTGTATTTCCAGCATCATTACTCCAGTATTCAGATTCACATGATCTTCAGAAATCATTCTGATATACCGATTTACTGCTCAAGAAACATTTATCATATTATCAATGTTGAAAACACGTAGTCATGTAAATAGTATAACATTTTGATAACCGATTTGATTAAGAATGCTGTTTTTAATAAAAGTAAAAAGAGTAAATGAAACGTATCCATTGTATATAAATAGATCTCTAAGCTTTAAATAAGCCTTCCAACCTGAATATGCAAGATAAATGTGAATCTGTACAGTGTGATGACAGCAGTGATGTCACGATCAGATCTGGCTGTCATTGGCTGAGCTCTAGTTCCTGTCTGAGGCCCAGAGGAATAATGGAGCCTCATTTATCTGCTCTTGACATAACTAGTCCATCCCTCGCTACACTTATACTCTTTTCTCACTTGTTTATTAATAATGAGATGCAGGCATTAATATTTGATTGGCTTGCATGGGAAACAAGCCTAAATTATATAAACTTATGTGAACATTATATATATATATATATATTTGTATTGTACCTTCGGGACGTAATTTAAACGATAAAGGTCGACTTTAGGGTTTAATTAACTCCTCACCTGCGGTGATGGAGAGTAACTCACTTAATAATGAAACACTACATTTTCCAGTAACTCCACAGCTCTTGACTGTGTCCTTGTCATCTTTGTAAATTCGGTATGTTGTTAATTGTATTTGCTCATTTTTGGTTTCCTCTCAGGTGGACCAGGCCTGCATGATCCCTGTGAGAAGGAGCTGACGAACACCCTGTCAGACATGACGGATGAGCAGGCGGAGGCCATCACGTACAGTGCACAGGTACAAGCAGTGTGTGTCGGGATGTGTGTGAGATGCAGGTGTGTGACAGTGAGAAGAGGAGAACGGTGCTGCTATCAACAGCGCTTATCTCATCTGTGCCGTCTCTCACACAAACACACACACACACACATTGGTTTTTGTGATAAAGTGGGTTCATAGGGGTAATGGTTTTATACTGTACAAACTGTATATTCTATGGCCCTTCACCAACCCTACCCCTAACCCACACAGGAAACTTTGTGCATTTTTACTTTCTCAAAAAAAACTCATTCTGTATGATTTATAAGTGTTTTGAAAAATGGGGACATGGGTTATGTCCTCATAAGCCACCCTCTCCTTGTAATACCAGTGTCATACCCATGTCATTATACAGAGTTGTGTCCTGATATGTCACAAAAACAAGAGCACACACACACACACACACACACACACACACTCATCTTAATAGAGCACCTGGATGACTGGTTCTCTAATGAGCGTGGGAAAAAGATACGGCGCCGGCCCGTGACTCATACTCTTTGCCCCGAGGACTTTGTGTGTGTGTGTGTGTGTGTGCGCGCGCTGCATCTCTGAGTAGATTTCTGTAGCGCTTTTCCTTTGAACATTCGTGCAGTCGAGATCAGAATCACAGTGTTTTGCAGCAGATCGAAGAGGTTTGGTACAAACACACACCCTTCCTGACTCCAGACACACCACTGAAGCTAAGAACATGTTTGAATGCTTAACGTATTTATCAAATTGTATAATTAACTTAAAGAAGAAATAAAACTAAACAGTAGCATATTAAGTTTTGAGGAAAGAAATAATTTATTGCATATATGCATTTTATTCCTCTTCTGCTTTAGTGAATGTGATGCGTTATTTATTTATTTTTGGAGATAATGCGGGTAAAATGATGATTTGTTTTTACTGCAGTTTGCCGTAATCATAAATGAGATGCATCTGGTGATATGGCATAGTAACGCTGCACAGATTCTGCATTCAAGAACGAGTTTATGTCAGCACACAGGAGACTGAAAGATACTTCTTGATGCCATTTACTCAGTGTTGAAGAGTTCATGAGTTCAAGATGAGCTGTTTGTGTGATCACTGGATTTGAAGCAAGGAAAATTAATCTAGCTTCATTGAAATGAAATTTTAGATTATTAAATAATTTTTCTTAATGCTTATTAACCTTAAATATTACTTCAAACTTTAGTTTAGGAACAA
Organism: Carassius gibelio; assembly: GCF_023724105.1. NCBI lineage: Eukaryota > Metazoa > Chordata > Actinopteri > Cypriniformes > Cyprinidae > Carassius > Carassius gibelio. The sequence continues at coordinate 17,406,853 of NC_068380.1, read as the reverse complement.
TATGTAATCACCAGTGCCAAGCTTGTGAAACAGAGGGAATAATTATGCATTCAACTTGGTTGTAAGAATTTTGGGGTTAGTAAGGTTGTGTTTTTTTAAAGGAATTAATCAAAGATGCATTGTATTGATCAGATTTAACATTTATAATGTCACAAAAGAGTTTTATTTCAAAGAAGTGCTGTTATATGACATTTCTATTCATTCACTGAGGACTGGACTCAATGACTGCTCAACATTCAGCTTTGCATCAAAGGAATAAATTACATTTTAAAATATATTCAAATAGAAAACTGTTCTTTGAAATGGCAGTAATATTTCACAATATTACTGTATGTCAAATAAATGCAGCCTTGGTGAGCATAAGAGACTTATGTAGAAAGCATTACAGACATTTGAATGGTGACATATAAAACAATTATGTAAAAATAATCATTATTATTATTTAATATATAATTAAAAAAAACAAGAAAAACTATGGAAACTCATGTGTAATCCTTTGAATTTTTAATAAATTAAGCACGGACCTTTAAAAACATCAGAAGTGAAGTGAAGGCTCCTCCAGTGTGAACAGATTTGCTGATTATCATGAAGTGATCTAGTTTTATCAGGTGATGGACAGTACCATCTAAACATCCTGTAACAATTCCATCGGTTCATCTAGAGTCACACGCTTGCCTTTTGGAAATTTGTGTGTATGGGACGATATTAAATGTTGTTTTTTGTATGGGACGATATTAAATGTTGTTTTGTGTATGGGACGATATTAAATGCTGTTTCCGAAACTGGGCTCCAAAATAATTTCTAGAGATACTCTGGAACCACACCTTATGTGGTCTCGTAATGGGCTATAACTAAAGTAAACAGCTTTGTCAATATCTGTTGAGATGAGTTAATGTGAGTTAGTTGTAGCATGAATTATTTGTGAGGCAGTCTGTCTCCCATAATTCCTCTGAACGTGGTGATTCAGTGCCGATGTTCCACATCTACAGGCGGTCTGTGAGTTACTGCGTTATTATAAAAAAAAGAAGCAACGTGTGGGTGTTTCTTCAGGGAACGTTTTGAGACTTTCTTTTTTTTTCAGGAGCAGATAATTTAGGTTTGCTCTGTGGTAACTTTGATACTTTTTCGTGTGTTTCAGCATGCTCTGCGTCTCATGGCCTTTGGGCAGATCTATAAGGTCTTAGAAATGGACGCTCTCCCCTCAAGTAAACCTTCACAGAAATTCCCCTGGTCAGATAAAGAAGGTGAGCACACACAGCTAATTCATTACTTCAGGTCTAGTTTAATATGTAGACACAGCTAAATGTTGTTCTCTTTCTCTGGAAAGTGTCAGTTTTAACATTTGTTTATATGAACATCCTAATCTGCCTGACAACAGCAGCTTTGACTCAGTCATTGGTGTGAGTTTTGGGGCGGGGCTAACTGATTGTCCAATCGAAATAAGTGTTTGGGAAACTTGTCTGAAAACAGTCATTATTTTTGCTAATACATTTAGTGCTGCTGAAATGACCACTTAACATTAAAAAAAAAATAATTATTCTGAAATTGTACACACTGACATACAGCTCTAAGAGTCTGTTTTTAATGTGTTTTAGTAATTCATTGTAGCTTGTTTTTTTCCTCCCGCACATTACCTCTGCTCTTTTGTATCAGGTCTAGGGCTCAAGAGACCTTATGAAGATGGTCTACTGGACGACAAAGACCTCATCAAGAAGATGAAACGCAACCTGAGAAAAGGTCAGTCTGAGTAACGAGAGACAGGTATTGGTTAAACCAGTTAATCTGTAATTATATAATGTGTAATAGAGATACCTGTGGGATTCTGTCAATAGCAGTGTTCGATTAGTTGATTAATGGTAATTTCGATTAAATACTGTTTAAATTAATAGTCATTTGTTATTACTGAATTGCATTATGTGTATTAGATCATTATATTGTTGATCAGCCTATAATGATAACTGTAGATGACAGTATCAGCATTGGGCATTGAAAATGTCATATTAGTCAACCTATAGTACTGTGTTTTATTAAGGTTTATTTTATTAAAAAAATTGTAATAAATATAATATTTTCATTTTAAATTAGATGTACATTTCTTTTAAAAGTACTAGAAGTAATATGCCTCACCAAACCAAAGCTTTCTCAGTGCTTCATGACAAATATGTCTCTGTAATATCCTCTCCTGTTTTAAACCAGCAAGGAAACGTTGAAACAGTAAACAGTCGTTCCTTCTTCATTATGGCCCTGTTTGGCCCTAAACGGTGTATGTCCTCTTTCTAAAATGATTAAAGAACAACATGTTTCATTTCTCCTCATCTCATCTCGGCTCTGCTTTTGTTTTTTGTTTTTTGCTAATCTCTGACCTTCTTTCTCTTCGGTAAGCTGTCCAGATCTCTCTCTACTTTTTTATTTCATGCCGTCTCTTCTCTCTCGCTCCTCATCCTGCTGTGCTTCCATCTCTTGCTTTCTCATACAGGAAGCAGACAACCGTTGGGAAATCAATGGCATTGATTCTTAATTTCTCTTGGAGCCGTGCTGCTGTCCCCAGCCTCAGACTCAAATACATCGCTTTCAAAGCAGCACAATTTAACAATTAGCCAGCTGATGGAACTAAAGCATCATAGAAAGTTAGAAGATGAGCTGTGTGTTTAAAGACCACTCCCTTTGGGCTATAATCGTTAACGTTTATTTCTGTTCTCTTTCCCTTCCAGCAGTTCTTGACAGTAAAGCAATAGACTCGAATCAACCCATGAACGCCCTGATGCGCTTGAACCAGATCCGGCCGGGGCTGCAGTATAAACTGCTGTCTCAGTCAGGTCCGGTTCACGCCCCCGTCTTCACCATGTCTGTAGACGTCGACGGCACTGTTTACGAAGCCTCTGGCTCCTCTAAGAAAACCGCCAAGCTGCACGTGGCTGTGAAGGTACACCTGGACCTCAGTTGTCTTTGCATCATGTGATTGGAGTGGTGACCATTATGTAATGTCTTAAAGGATTAATTCACCCATAAATTTTTATTTTGTCATCATTTACTCTCTTTATTGTCTAGCAGTATAAGGAGAAATCAGACAAAATGTCTGAGCTGCTCGCTCCTATGCAATAAAAGTTAATGTTGATAAGTGTCACGATCATTAGCTGGAGTGCCCATGAACTTCAGTAGAGGGCACTCCACTCAGGACCATTCCACCCAAAAACCACCAGATGTCACCATATCACTTGGACACTAGCACCTCTCATCTGTTGCACCACACCCAAACTACATCTCCCATAAGCCTCTGCAACACTATCACCTTGCCACACCTGCACCTCATTCATCAGCTACTCTCCTTGCCACACCTGCACCTCATTTACACACACATATAAGCAACACTCACACACAGCCACATTGTGAAGTCTTGTTTAGCCTTTCTGACATTTTTGTCTCAATCATTAGCTGGAGTGCCCTCTACTGAAGTTCATGGGCACTACAGCTAATGATCGTGACAATAAAGGGCTGTCAAGCATTTAAAAAGCACCATAAAAGTAGTCCATATGACCTGTGTGGTGTATTTTAAGTGTTTTGAAGCCTTTTGATACTGGAACTTTACACACTTGTATGGAAGAGAACAGCTTGGACATTTTGCCTAATATCTTCTTTTGTGTATACGGAACAAATTAAGTCATGCGAGTTTCAAAAAACCTGGTGAGTAAATAATGACAGAGTGTTTATGTTGGGATGAAATTTACCTTTAACGATATGCACTTGGAGCCACAGTTTTGATGTGGGTGACTGACTTGCATAATTTCCAGATCATGTTGACCCCCCCCCTCCCCTTTTATTTTATTTTCGCTGTAATCTCTTTGAACATAAGTGGCCCAAAAGTTGCTATAATCCTATAAAAAATCCCATAAAAATAATGATGACTTATTATTATGGCTGCTGAATAAAAATATTCAAATATCAAATGTTTCTAAAGTAATATTGCACTGTAAACTAAAAATGGTTCCTCCCTAGATTGTGAAATTCCAAATTGCAAAAACAAACTTTTTTGGTAAATTGTGCACATTTAGACCATGTACATGTGTTAAAATAAATTTAAAGTGATACATTTTGACTTCATGATGACTTTACAATAAATAAAACCCTACAATAGTCACTATAGCTTATTTTCCATTGTGATCAGGCCTCTAACATACACAAACCTAGTTGATGTGCTTGTGCTAAGCTCTTGTTAGCTGTATCCTCGACCCTTTGACCCTTTTTAAATCCGTCTCTTAATGTTATAGATGCCCCTTCTTGAACCAGAGTTGTGGATTTGACCCTGTTCTAACTGTAGCTGGACAGTAAAGCAGTGCGTCATTCAGGAAGACCGGTTAATCTTGTTCCCACACACACACCAGTGATTCCCAGGAAACAAAAGGAGCTGAAATCTATGTAATCCCAGAGTGCTGATGAACAAAGGCTCTGGAACATAGGACTGCTCTAATCCTCTTTTTGTGAGAGTGCAGCCGTTACAGGCGATGACAGCCCCAATTTGGGTCAGACTAACAAATGAACACTGGGTTTCTTATGATATCCTTTACCCCTGTGTAAACTCACACTTAAAGCATGCATTTACCCTGACTCTGAGATACTCAGAGAAATGAAGCATTGATCCCAGAACAGTTACGACTAGATCTTACAAATTTGATTTTGTATATAATTGGGATGAATTGATAGAAAAATCCTATCCTATACCAACTGATCATTTGTTTAACTGATATGTTGTCTGGTAACTGATAAATTGCTGATAAATAAATTAAATAATTAAATTAATTTAAATTAATAATATTAATAAAACACTGAATGCTGTGATCTATTTCAGTGGAATTTATAAAGGAATACATTTTACAATGTTACAATAAAAAAAAAAAAAATGTTATAAAATTGCAATATTATTTTGAAATATAACTTTTTTACTTGTTTTAACTTTTGATTTTGATTAAATGCAGCTTTGGTGAGATTTAAAAATGTTGTAATGAACCAAAACTTGTGAATGGTATTCTATATATAAATTATTTATCAGCATATATCAATACTGATCAATAAAAAAAATCTCCATTGGTTGATAACTGATATAGTATTAAATAATAAACCGTATACCCCAAATTACATTTTATGTGTAATATATTTTGTTTATCGTTCTTTATCTATTCAGGATTTAGTTTGGTTAAAGATCAAACTTGATTTTGAGATCTGTATGTCCGCTGTGTGTCTGTGGTGTGGGCGTATTTCATATAAGCAAGTCTTTTGATGATTTCATTCTCAATAATGACCTCGGGATCCAAGGAACTGTGCACTTTTGATTCCGCCTGCTCCAAAAATGGCCCAAACTGTCTCAGCATGCATCGTCACTTTCTGAATCTTTCATGCCAAAACTTGAAGTCTCTTGTTTAAAGATATATACTTTTACTTTACTTTTCAGCTCATGGTGTCATTTTCGAAAACAAAAGTAAGGTCCTTCTTAAAATAAGGGCTGATGCGGCAGAGATTTTAATAGGGAAAGTTACAGTATATCACCATTTATTCATACTCTCGTTGCTCCAGAACTATTGGAGTTATTTCTTACATAAAAGTCTTGCATTGTAGTCATCTGAAGCCACATTTTCTGTGTGACGTCCATGCTGGATTCGTTGTGATGCTGTTTTTGTGGTGTAGGTGCTACAGGCGATGGGTTACCCCACAGGCTTCGACACAGACCTGGACTCCATGAGTGCAGACGAGAAGTCGGACGGGGAGGGCAAGAACGAAACGTCCACACACTCAAGCAATAACACACCACACGCTTTAGACAGCTCCAACACGTTGGAGGTACACACACACACACACTCACTAAAGTGTTTAGTAGATCTTTATACTATGTTCCTGTCAAGTCACATTTATTTATATACAATACAGATTTTTACAAAGCAGCTTCCTAGTAATAAACAAGAAAACAACAGAAATAGGGCCAGATTTACTAACAGCTCGCAGCAACACAAACCCTCTTTTGGCATTACAACACTACTGTCAGGATTTAAAACACAGTGGTAATTAGTGATGAAAAGGGATGGACAGCTATTTTTGCTATTATTGCATATGCATATGTAGTTTGCCTTTTCAGATGTAAAATCTATAGGAGGAGAATATTTAAATGAATCACGCATTGTGATTTACTCAGGATTGCATTGGTCAGTGGTATTGGTATTTATGCCATTTATTTCAAAAAGCATGTCTTTACCCATTTCATGCTTGACATGGCAGCAATAGTCATTCATTTGCACTGCTCTTGGTAGATTGCATTGGTCATTATGGAAATTTTCAGATCAACTGCAGAACTTTACAGTTCGTATCTGTGCTTTTATTGGATTGTGCTCTCAAGCTAATTTTCTCTGTTTAGTAAATCTGTTCCTAAATGTTTTAGCAGCTCTAAAAAAGATAATAGTGTCATTATGTAGCTTAATTTAGATCAGTAAAGATTGAATGTAGTTCAATGACAGGTTCAGTAGTTATGAAGCAAAGCCTGTTGAACTATAAAGTAGCTCTACAGAAAATAATAGTATTATTATTCAGCTCAATTCAGTTCAGTGTTGATTCAGTTTAGTTCAATAATAAAGAAAAATTCATCAATATATAAAACAAGCTGTAATCATCTGTATGCAAGACAATAGTTTGGTTATTTGGCTCCGGTCAGTGTTGGTTCAGTTCTGTTGAATGGCATGTTTTGCATCTAGGTGCGAACTCAGGGTCCTATTTTGACGGCCAGCGGGAAGAACCCGGTCATGGAGCTGAATGAGAAACGCCGTGGGCTGAAGTACGAGCTCATCTCAGAGAGCGGAGGAAGTCACGACAAACGCTTCGTCATGGAGGTACGCCTCGCCAGACACGCATATACCACTTTATCACTGTTCGCCAATAAAAGACTGATTATTAGTGACGGTTTCTGTTATTGTTATTACTCACACTGGGGGTGAGGGATTTGAACAAACATCTAATCCAAATATTAATCTTCGTTGTGTAACATGTCCCTCGCTGTTTGTGCTGCAGACATGAATGAATCCTCCTGAATTCAGATAAGGACAAAGTTGTTCTGTTCATTAATGCAGTCAAACAAAGGTTTTTCACTTGATGGATACTAAAATGCACAATAAATCCTTTTATTTAAAGAGAAACCCAAGACGTTTTTAGGGAATCCATAATATGGTGGTGCTGGATTTTTACTGAAAAGAATCATTCACTTTTGCTTTAGAGTCAAAATATACAATAGCAAAAAGTTTGAAATTTGTTTATTTATATTTGCTTTTTAAAGAAGTCACTTTTGCTCACCAAGCCCGCATTTATTTGATTTGAAGTACTATTTTTTTTAAATATGTTCTAAAATGTAATGAATTCTTAGCATCATTACTCCAGTCTTTAGTGGCAGCACCATAGGAATATATAATTATCAAACAGAAAACGGTTATTTTAAATTATAATAGTTGACAGTGTTACTTAAATTCTTATTATTCCAATTGTAAAAATAAATAAATAAAAAAAGCACCTTATCATACAGTACATGTCATCTCACATTTCAGTCACTGATCTCATTTCCTGTTCAAAATCCTCTCGTGGACAGGTGGAAGTGGACGGGCAGAAGTTTCGTGGTGCGGGGCCCAATAAGAAAGTAGCCAAAGCCAGCGCAGCCCTCGCGGCTCTAGAAAAACTCTTCTCCGGGCCTAATGCTGCTGGCAACAAGAAGAAGAAAATAATCCCTCAGGTGGGTCATCAGCTGCTTCGATTAGTGACCGATAACATCCAGATGCTGTTGTTCAGGATTCAGTGTGTCCATCAGATAACCGCCGTCAGTGCTTGACAATCCATGACTGTGACCTGCAGGCTAATTCATCTCTTTTCTCCAGAAATCAATCTGTGGCAACCCTTTAACTGTAGATTCTTGTCGCTGATTAATAAAGCCTGTGGGGTTATTAACTGTGTGTGTGTGTGTTGTAGAGTAAAGGGGCATTAGCTGCCGCTGCTGCTGTGTCTGCGGTGGCGGTCCAGGCAGCACGAGGGCGAGGAAGACCCACCCTCACACGAGGAGCCTTCATCAGCGCTGCGGCAGCACCTGGATACGTCACACCAGGTGTGTGTTTAATGCCAGACAGTGTTTCTAGAGTGACTACAGGCCTCTAATTGATTTTTTTTCTAGGCACGTTAAACTACATGCACCAACGCATGTCTATTACAACTGCATTACTTTACCTACAGCTTACACTTAGGGCTGGGCGGTAAATCAAGTACGACATACTGATATAGTAATACATGGAATGATGAGATAATACCGTAGATATGCATATAGGTCTACAGTAGATCGAAACCAGCGCGTCTGAAAACCAGCGAAGGAAGTTGAGAGTGAGCTGCTGTGGGGAAAGTGCATAATTCAGTTTGTTCTAAACATGACTCATGCTTTATATTAAGGGCTTTAAAATAACTGGTAAGATACGGTTAACTCGTTCTGACTAAAATATCTATTTTGCTAAAATATTTGTTGTTGGACTAATAAATTATTATTATTATTTTTTTATATATATATATAATAATTGTTGTACTACTAAAAGTAACAGTAAAGGTTTAATGTTATAAAGATTTAAAATCAAATAATGCTGCAATTTTTAGCTTTTTATTCATCAAAGAATCATGAAATTAAAGAAGGTGACAGTTTTATTGTATTAAGCAGTACAACTGTTTTCAACATGAATAAAAATAAGGAAATGTTTCTTGATTAGCAAATTTAGGATATTAGAGTGATTTCTAAAGATCATGTGACACTGAAGACGGGAGAAATACAGCTTTGATCACAGAAATAAATTACAACTTAAAATAGATTAAAATATGAAATAGTTATTTTTAATTGTAATAAATATTTCACTTTGTTACAATGTATAATGTCTTTTTTTTCAAAAGCATAATAAAATCTTACTGACCCCAAACTTTTGAACAGTAGTGTATAAATAGACTACTATAATTGAATCTAATTTTTCTAAAGTAAAAAAATAAATAATTCACAAACAAAAAATTTGTGAAAATTTTTATTTTTATATTCTAAAATATATATATATATATATATATTTTATATTTCATTTTTATATAATTATTTTTTTTTTTACTAATCCTTTAGATTTTAAAATAGATTTTCCTTAAAGTCACATTATATCAGTATGCCTTACTTTTGAAGGGAAACGCTTTCTCTAGTTGTTTTTAAGTATAGTATTGTCTGTTTTTGTTTGTTTATGAGGTGTATTTAGATTTTATTCATGTGTAGTTTGTCTTTAGAAAGGCTCTGTCACATGACTCTTGACAGCGAGGTCAAAGGTCACAGGGAGAGTCGAGGCCCTGACACGACTCATGTGAAGGAGTCTTAACACTTATATTTCACCATTTATATCATGATTACCGTGTTCTCGCAGGCTTCGGAGCCCCGTACGGGTACAGCGCAGCAGCCGCCACTCCTGCATACGGTACGTACCCCTTCCTTCCCGTCCTCCCTTCCTCCTGTCAGGGTCTAGGGTCCAAATCTGCCCCCACTTACTTCCCCATTCAGCTCTCAAATTGGGCTTTCAAACCCCAAAATCAGTCCCTGGACGATGGAAACGAACCATAACCTTTTGGTTCTTAACTGTGGTTGGAGCAAGACTTGCTGCACCTGGCCTGAGTGTGACTTTGCTGGTCTAGTCTGCCTGCTCAACGCTTGACTCTGGGCGGCTCTCTAAGCGTCAGTCTACAGCGCACAGTTACACCATTCAAAGCAGCCGCTGGGCATGATGGGTGAGAGGAAGATCACGCTAAACACAGTCTGAAGACTACTGCTACGACTAGCTAGCATAGAGCGTAAACATTTTAAAGGGATAGATCAACTAAATCTGAAAATTCTGTCATCTTTTACTCACCCTCCTGTCCTTTTCCTTTCTACTGTGGAACACAAACAACAGTTTTTGTTCAGTGGGATCCAAACACTGGAACCCACTGACTTTCACTATACTGACAAAAGAACATTTTCATAGATTATAGCTAGGGTGAGTCAAAGATGACAGATTTAGTATTTAGTTTTTAACCGTTTAATAGCCTGCTCATCTTAAGGCCCGTTCGCACCAAGAACAATAACTGTAATGATAACTCTATTAGCATCCAAGCTCCTCAGAGTCTCTGGATTCTGATTGGCTGTCAGTGTTTTTATCATTCATTAGCTGCAAAAAAAATAAAAAAATGAAAGTGAATTATAAAGAGATCATTATTCTGTGTTGATATCGTTTATAGCTGTGATGTGGACTTGGCTATTTTCATAGATTTGGGCTGATTATTAAAACATTATAGTTATCAGACTTTGTGTTAAAAACTTAAATTGCTCTGTTAGTAGGAAAATCCCTTTTTATGGTTACTTGGTTAAATTTTAATGGCGTAATTGAATAATTAATCACACTGAATCAAACTGACAGCTCACAGGAAACACACAGTGTAAAATGTGCCTGTATTCTAGAGAAAGCTCTGAGAAAGCGTTTGACCCATGGCCTTATGGGATAGTAACCTGCCCATCAGATCTCAGCAGTATATTTCACCTACTCATTCATATAGTATGATTCCAGACATATTACTCATACTGCTTTTTCCACATTCAGGACAGTATTATTTATATGCTATTGAAGTATTAATATGAAATGTCAATATTTGAAAGAGTTCAGAGTTTGACCCCCCTGCGGGACCACCTGCATTGTGCGAAGCCGTCGAGGTTGTGAGCTATTCGTTTGTAAATACTAGCTTCAGGTATGTGATTTATGTTTTAATTCATCGTGCGTTGTTATTGCGTCTGAAATATCTGAAGCTCCATGTTAGGGATGTTTCATAAACACAGATGACGCACACAGTCGGTCAGGTTTATAAACAGAAGTGTGTCGTTTTAGGAGCGCCTCTCCGGTCAGGCCCAGATGAAGATGCTTTGAATGAGTCTTATGTGCGGGGGGAACCAGGCTGAATTTGGGGGGTGTTTGCTGTGTTTATATTCTCGGAGGATGAGGGGGGCGGGTGGGGGGTGGATATGGGGTTGCTCCCAGCGCCCTGGTCTCTGCCTGCCACATAAAGACTGTTCCTTTAAGTGGAAGGTGAAACCCGGTATTGTGCGGTAAGAGGACAGTGCGCCCCTCTCTTTGACGTCTCTCTGGTTTGGTGCCTGAGAGCTGTGTGCATGCAGTAATTCTCACCAGTCATCGTACGCTGTTCAGTCCTCTTCCTCCTGTTGCTGCTTTGGGATTTCTAAACGGGAACGACTGTGAGACTACGACTGCTATTCACACACACACACACACACACGGCACAGAATGAACACTCCACATAAGAGCGCCAGCCGGCAGATCACTCCTGTAACCCTTCATGTGCCCCTACCCACGACTCACCTGTATGCTTCAGACACTAGGTTTAACTTTATTACTCTCAATTAGATAGTTCTGTCTAGTAGTTAAAACTAGGGCTGGGCAATATATTCAATATTTATGATATTATGATATTATGCTTCTTTTTTAATTATTTTGTATTTCCTTGAAAAAATGTTGCAATGTAATGAAAATTCTAGTGACTCTAAGTTAAACTCATTTAGATAAAAACAGTTTAACAATAGGACAAATGTTAACATTGAAAAAAATCTAAATAATTAAATCTGCCTCGACTTTAAATAAAAATTTTACTGTTATTTTTCGATTTGCACATTGTGAAAAAAATCCTTTAATTTAGTGTAAATATTAATAAAAACTAGAAAACTATTTTAAAATAGATTTTAATTGTATATTATTAATGAACTATATTAAATGTATATCATTTTTTTATAGATTGTAATTAAAATTAAAAAAAATTATATCTTTCACTTAGTGTTAATTTTGTAATTGTGTGAAAAGCTGAAAAACATAAGAGTTTTTTACAGCATTATTAATAAAATAAGTTTTTATTTCTTTAATCTCTAAATTTCATGAAAATTTGTGGAAAACATACTGTATTTTAACTATAATTTTACTGCATTTCATGGTTTGATTTATACATTGCTGAAATTATTGATGGTTTGGTATAAAAAATGTTGGGTCCCTCATGAAAATATTTCTGGAAGATATTTTAAAGAAATATACAATAATTTATCACAGTGTAAGTATACTGAAATTCAGCAACACACTCTTGTAGTGTAGACCAATCCATTTAAAGGACCAAAGCTACAGCAACTCTTACATTTTATTTAATGTACAGTATATCACTCAGCCCTACTCAAGAGTCATTATTCATAAGATGACTGAGTATAGGTCGACTGTATGTGTATATCATGTCATGTGACATTAGGCAGCAGGTGCATGTGTGAATTCATCTGAATTAATGCTTGATTTATGCCCTCTCTTCTCACCTGACCTCACTCTTCCTGCTCCTCCGCTCTCTTGGGTTCATGTCCCCATGCTAGAATGAGACTGAATTGGCATTAGCTTCATTTGAAACAAAACACTCGCAGGTCTTTTATTTTGTCCTGGACTTATGTGGAGTGCTCTTTTCATTTTCTCTCTAGGTTTGCCCAAGAGAATGCTTCTGTTGCCCATCATGAAAATGCCCGCCTACCCCGTCCCTCACTACTCTTTCTTTTAGCTCAGGAGCCTAGTTTATACACACACTCATGTACACACACAGCATAGATGTACGTGAGAAAGGAAGGTCAGATAGCACAGCCCTATCACATGTAAGGACAGCTATAAGGGGATTTGTAAAGTGCTTTTTATTTGATCAGCATCACTTTGTTTTCTTACTGTCTTCTGGTTTTAAGCAAATACAGGTTTTATGTTCTTCAGAAAGAAAACTTGAAGGATTTGTACTGTGAATTGTTACCTCATCCTTGGGAATTTAAATTATATCAGCCTCTTTTGTTATGGTGGTTGTGTTTTTTCTTAGAGAATGGGAATAGGCTTAATATATGTACGGTTATCAGGAGCTGTGTTTAAGATGTATAGATCGAATTCATACTACCGCTAACAAATAAACCTTTATCTTCATGAACTGACTGGTGTATATTTGAAACTCTTTAGTTACTCATTTAGCAGATATACTTATACATGTATATATTCTGCTGTAGCTGTAACAGCTCTAAGTTTACATATCCTTTAGCTTGCAGATACTTTCAGAAGTTTTAAGGCATGTTTCAGGTTCAATACAATGTTTTCTCAACGGACAGCATCTTCGCATCTGTTGATGACCACAAAAACTGTTCTGATATGTCCTTCAGTTTGTAAAAAAAAAAAAAAAAAAAAAAAGGAAAAATCGCTGTAATGCTCTTTCTGTGTGGGTGTATGGGGTTAGTCATTCTGTAGTTGTTTTTGTTTCTCAAAGCATCTGTGATACCATTATTTATATATATATATATATATATATATATATATATATATATATATATATATATATATATATATGTTAAAGCTATACTTTCAAAAACATTTGTTTTCATTTTTATGTTAAAATTTCAATATACAAATGTATATTTTAATGTTAAAAAAATCCTGTGCGCATATATAAATAAATAAAAAAATTATATATATATATATATATATATATATATATATATATATATATATATATATATATATATACTAGCTGCTGGACAAATAATTTCTCTTCTGTGATGATCAAAAGTATTTATTGAACCCGGAACATTCCTTTTTATTTCTTTCTAACAAATTGTGTTTCAAGACAGAGCGTGTTTAAGGCAGTTAACTCAGGGTTGGTTAGTCAGGCTCTAGATGTCTATTCTCCCACTGAGCAGTTAGTGATAGAGTCGAATCACACAAAGGCACTCCTCACACAGTTAACTCAAACACGGCCCTCACATGGACACACACCGGAAGCTCCAGTCACAGCCTTACAGCGGAGAATCGAAAGCAGCAACAAGGGATCCATGGAGACATGCTACTGAAATGTCTTTTTGTCTTTTTTGTTTTTACTTATTGGTGAGTGTCTTATTGTGTGTGAGATGTTATTTCATACTCCTCCAAACGCCAGCACAAGCCGATTCACATTGAGGTATGCTCGGGGTCTTTCCTGAACAGTGTTATTTTAGTATCATTGAGATACTGTTTTTAGTTTGTTTTTATTAGTATTCTGGATTAATTTATTTTTATATATATATATATATATGTGTGTGTTCTTTTTTTCAGTTTTACGGTTTAATCAGGTTAAACAATGTTTTTTATGTTTCATTATATTTTTGTTAACGCTATTTCATGTAACATACTTTTTTAAATTAACTATAATAACCCTGTTTCTGACCCTTTGAGCTACAGACCTTCCAAAGATGCCGCACTCCTCTTTGAATTAAATATAATGTACATTTTTACAAATGGTCTTAAGTTCACGTTCATAAAACACTGAAGATGATTTGGACTATGCTTGTGCTGATTTATGGCTGGGTCATGATCGTCGCTTACCAAAGAGGAACTCCATCTCCATGGTTAGACGAGTGCTCACGATATTGCCATCCATTGTTAATGGATCCCTCACATTTGTCATAGTCATCCTTCAAGTGTCCACTCCAAACCAATGGCCCTTCCTCTTTGGTAGCGATCGCTGTCATTGTACTATACTCTCTCCAAAATCACGACAGATCTGATTTGTCAGAGTTGTGTACTAACTACATCTGTATGGAAACCTCAGAGTTGCCACATACGTTTCACATTTCTTCTGCCTTCTCTCAAACGAATGAGCTCTATTTTTTTTTCCGTTTTGTTTGACAGTTAACCGTGCAGCTTAAGTTGTTGATGTCTTTTTTATTAACCTGAGACGCTCCCGGTGCAATGAAAACCCCACGTACAGCCCGAAAGAGCAGAGACCCTAGTATCCACCCCTGTGGCACACCCTAACCCCATTTCCCCCTTGCCATCAGAATGTGTATACCGCTGCCTCCTCCTGGGCCGCACCATTAATCGCAGCTCTCTCTGCTCTTGTCCTCACTGTAGGTGGTCTTTTCATTGACAATCCCTTTTACCAGCCGCGGACCATCGCTCCTTTTTTTATTCACTTGGGTCCTCAAGATCTCTTCTCTGACTTCTAGAACCATCAGGTTGTGTGGCTCTAAACTGTCGTACCACTCCAGGCTTGACCAGGCTGTCTCCACCACACAGAAACGGCCCAAACGTCATACGCTCTCAACCCAAACCCATCCATAACCAATCTAAGGATCCAAAAATGCACCAATCTTACAAAAGCAATACTCTATTTGACTTTCTCATCCCCGAAAACTGTCCGGGGACTTCGGTTCCTTCTTATATAGCAATAGACTTGAACTCTTTTGGGCTTTAAGCTTACTTGAGATGTGAATGTTCAGTTGAGTTTTACTCAAACTTGGCATTGCAATATAGTCATTTTCACTGTATATTCACCACGTGTGTATCTGTGGCTATATTATAAATACATGCATATATATGTATGGTCTATGGCACTATAAATATATATGTGTAGATATACGATGTACTTATGTATATTTATATACAGTATATATATATATACACATATACATATTCTTGGTATTAATTATTTTAGAATTGGAACGTTATCTGTAACCATTATACTAAGATGTAACTTTCTTCCAGTTTTATATACACAGTATATGTATACGCTATACATGTATATGCTAAGCAATTTAATCTCGTAATTATTCTTGTGAACATGCAATACGAAAGCCCTTTTCTTAATCTACCTGTAGTAGATTAGTAATGCTTCCTTCTCTCTGACTCAAGCAGCTTCGTCGTGTCTCTTCGTCAGATCTACGCGACTGCGCACTTGTGTTTTTGCTCAGTCGACCAAAGTCTGGCGTTCTGGTTGGGTTAGGAGGTTTTCTTTCAAACACCTGCCACCTAAATCCACACCTCACAGATATACACACAGGTCTTTAAAGCACATAACACGGCAGATTTGTTTACACCTCCTGGCCATTGGCTGAGGTGCAGACTCGTACATGTAATCACGGTACGAGGGGGCAGCTAGTGTGACCCGGTCACTCCTCACTTTCCCCTGCAAAAGCACAGGTGGCTCGGTTTAATGCGGCATAGGTGGCCCTTCATTTGCCTTTCCTAGAAATGTGTCATACTTCTCAGGCCTGTTTCACATGCAACAGTGTTTCACAATTGGACATATTTATATTATTGCATATGTTGCAGCATTTACATTGAGCATGTGTTTGTGTTACAGAAGCATTGCTGCTAGTTTCTGTGCGGTGCCTATTCTCGCCGAAAATATGTTGAATCTATTTATCAGCACAGTAGTTTGCATTAAAGTCTCAAACACACAAGCTGCCAGTCACTAATTCATAGTTGTTCTTAAAAGAGATGGTCAATGTAGTAATCCAGAAATCACTCTTGTGAAAGTGTAACGTTTCACGGCCGTGCACACGTGTGTTGTGAAACAGGTCTTCTGATGCAGCAACGTGTGCTCGCTTTTTACTTTTGCGTTTTTCTTCAGCTGGTCTGTTGTAGCGCAACTTTAGGCTATCTAATTACTAACAGCATAAAAAAACTCCCAGATATCAACCACAGAGCACAGTCATGGGAATAAGCGTGATATTGTTTTAGCTGTTAGCTATTCGGACTTAAGGCTATATTCGGAAGCATCCTACCGTCAGGATTGTATTACTGTATTAGTCTAAATGCATATCGTTAAGTAATTTTTATATCAAAATTTCCTACACTTGTTACCTTCACGTGTATAAGAATAGATAATTCAATCAATATCACTAGTAATGTATTGATGTTTGTATGCGTCAAAATACTTTTGATAATTTACTGAGCGTTCAGTAACCAATGGAATGTACCAACTTCTCACCGAAACCCAAATGTATATGGCCCAAACAGTTTGCAAAAACAGGACAGGACTGACATACACCCAGCACACATATACACTGAACGTGTGAAATCCCCATGTATTTAGTCATATTTTAGCTGTTGTGTTTGAATGTGAAATATTGTAGCTCTCAAATAGGAAAAGATGGGATATAATCACAGAAATACCACAGAATAGTGCTATTTTATTTAGAGTACAGTAATAATTTAATAAAAGCAATAGCACAACATGCATCATATAATAGTAACAGTTTAAATATGCTTGTTTTAAATATTCACTTTTTCTTTAAATGCAACATTTTAAAAAACAAATTCATTTGTTCCCCAACCAGACGAGACTTCGGTCAGTTTTGAATTAGAGCTGGTAAGTCTTGTGTGGGTAAGTTTTGTGTGGAAATGCAATAAATAGAAATTTGAGAGAAACAAAACACCATGCAATGACAAAACATCAGATGGCCTTTATTTTTCTTTGAGCTTTACATATGATCGTACACACACAAGCCCCTTTCCACACCAGCATCATCCAGTTCAAACAACTGACAGCTGGGATTTAACGCTATTAACGTTATATTGAGTAAGTAAAAGCAGAGAATCTTCCATATTATTTATGTTTAATTAGTTTGCAGAACATAAAACCCTTTATTTGTGATTAAAGTCAACATGAAATCAAAATGCATATTTCATCTCACTGCAATAAATGCATATGCAATGACTTTTGGCTGATTTCAACAAGTTCTCCTTTTCAGACCCTTTTCTCTAATTATCTGACTTGCTTATATGTATACTTTCATAATTTTGAAAGACATGACATTATTTACAGAAGCGAGATTAGTGTTTCATGTTGACTTTAACCAAGAACACCTCGTAATATGATTTCTCACACTCACATGTGCTGCAAAATATTACATTTATCAAAGCAATGTCTCATAGTGAGCGAAGATATTACAGGGAGGTCTCATTAATCCGAATCCAGTGTAATAATCCATATAGTTTGTCTTTCTTAACTCCAGACGTAGCTGCATTTATTATTTCTCTCTTTTTTTTGCGCTGCTTAAAAAGCATCAGAATCTTCTTCTGAAGTCCAAATATGTGTCTCTTCATGCCAGCCTGCTTCCCAGGTTCATCGACAGCCAGTCATCAATATGTTGTGAGGACTCATATTTTAGTTCAGTTTAAGTTTGAATTCTGCTCATCAAAGTCAAGCGGAGCTCGTCAGCTGTGTTCGAATCTCAGTTGTCTATCATAGAGAGAAGACATGTTGAGCCACGAGAGAGCATCTGATTCAAATAAACCAGGCTCGATTTTCTTGGAAGCCATCAAAAGTTTATTTTCTATTCTGTTTGGTCTGATGTCACCATTTGTGGGCGGAGCCCTGATATTTGCACAAGATTGCATACCACTTCCATCAGCTCTTTTCAGATAGATGTCAAATGCAACATCTACATGCCTCATCCACTTCTGCTTTTTTAGTCCTGTTAATTTGTCTGAGCCATGAGGCAGCAGTTAATGTATGTTCTGTAGACGTCTTGGAGTCAGGGTGCTCACCCGAGTATCACAGGTTCCCCAGTACCTTCACTTTATCTATTAGGCATTAATCCAAATTTTGGTCTTTTACAAGCATTCTTGTTCTGTGAAAACTGATCATCTTCTTGATCTTGTTTTAGCATTGTAGTGTGGACTGTGAAACTGAGGTATTTGAAGACAATGAAGCATGTTTAGTCATGTGGCACATATTTTACGGATAGAGATGTCGTTAAACCTACATTTAACTGTTGTGTGCTGTTCAAATCCACAGTGTTGCTTAAGATAAATGTCACTTTGTACAATCTTCCAATATTTCATTCCTGCAAAGATGACAGAAAATGTACTCGCAAATGCTGTTCTTTGGCAAAATATGAGGACAATTGTGTTTTAGAGCAAACATATCATGGTGAGTGAGTGTGACCTGGACACAACAGTAAGTAGTGAGGTAATTTGATCATAAAAAGGTCCATGCCAGAAAAATAGTGTGAGAATTTTATTTTGTATGGTCTCTCTATGGTGGATCTTAGTAAGCTTATTGTGCATTTTCAGCAATATAAATTTTTACACATTTTTTAGATGTTTCAAACCCTATTTTCGACCATTTTTCGTATCTGGATTAATGCAGACATAACCAATGTAGAAATCTAGACTGAAATCATAACATTGGCTCCGAAATCTCACATTTCACTGTTGCCTCTGATAAAACACAATTTTAAAACAAAATGTTGTCACCAATATCTAGGATTTTTTATGTTTATTTATTTATTTTTTCATTTAATAGATAAATGGCTAGATTCACAGATTCTGGAAAAAAATTGCATTTTTAATTTTAGACACTCACTATGTAACAGATGGATGACCATTAGATTTAGTCCTAAAGGGACATATCCCTGCAAAAAAACACTGATGTACACTTTCAAATGTTGGTGCTTTTTCAATACAAGAAGACTACTTAGTATTTTTTTGAAACAGTTAAGTGGTGGGATATTTATCCTGTCATGAAGGAAAGGGACTTGTGTGCAGGACTCGAGTTGGAAATTCAGTTTGCAAGCTTGCGATGTAAGTACAGAAATATAGATCCAGTTTCAGCTTGAGCAAGCTTGCAGAATGGATTGCTGAAGTGAATGTTTTCTCCACGTCTCTGATCCCCCCTGCATATAGCCGGGGCAGATGGGGACGGCCGTCATTTGAGCTGGCTCACGTATGAGCCGAAGCGCTGAAGATCCCATACACTGAACCAGCAACAGAGCCATGTTTAGGTTTGAAATGTATTTATGTAGAATGTACTTTCATAGAAGAGCTAACTGCATCTTTTAAGACACATCCAAATACACTGATATGAATTAATTACCTATATTATAAAAAAAATACTCACGTGATTTGTGTGTTAATTTTTTCCTCCTTTAGGGGTGCTAATGTCCATTTTTATGTTTCTTTATTATTATTATTAATATTATTTTGAATCTTCATGAGCATGGCAAATCCTTGCTTGTGTGCTCTTCCATGATTCTGTAAATACTTCTCTAGAGTCGGACTGCAAGTGAAAGCAGTCTGCGGGATCCTCAGTAATCCATGTCACAACTTTTATGTAACTTGACAAATGATATATATATATAAAATATATAAAGATTTAGATTTGAGATATTATAAAGGGTAACAATATCATGTGAAGTGGTGATTGTGCACAACTGTGAGCAAGCAGTGCTTGAACATGACAGCAGTATGGTATCATATTACAAACTATTAGTTGTGAAAATACTATAGTGTTTTTTCTGTCACTTAATTGCCATAATTTATGCTATTAAAGTAAAGTGTGAAATATCTATAAAGTGTAAACTTTTTTTTTCTCTTTTATAAATATATCAAGACATTAAACTCTTTTTGATATGTGGTGTATTTTGTCCTGTGTCCTTTTTGTTTACATCTAGAGTATACTTAGAAGACAGAAGCTTGTCATACTTAAAATTATTAAGTTATTGATTAGAGAGGTCGTATATGTTGCAATAAATTTTATACAACGACCAGTCATTGGATATGTGCACTGTCTCCAATAAGCTAGGGGGCAGTAATGTGCAACAGCCAATAAACCTCAGTCAGGTTAGACACCATGTTCAATTAAACATGGTTGAAAATGAAGCAGTGAGGGAGAGACTTGGTGGATTTGGTGAACTGGTTCAAAAAGATCCGGTTACAGCAAATGATTCGTTCGCGAACTGGATATCACAAACTGCTTTGTTTTGAACTCTCTCACAACAGACACGGAAGAGAAGACAATGCTGAATAAAGTCGTAGTTTTTGCTATTTTTGTACCAAAATGTATTTTCGATGCTTCAACAAATTCTAACTGACCCCCTGATGTCACATGGACTACTTTGATGATGTTTTTCTTACCTTTCTGGACATGGACAGTATACCGTACACACAGCTTCAATGGAGGGACTGAGAGCTCTCGGACTAAATCTAAAATATCTTAAACTGTGTTCAGAAGATAAAAGGAGGTCTCACGGGTTTGGAATGACATTAAAGGTGCCATCTGTAATGTTTGGCAAAAAAAATCAAGTCATACTCCACATTCCATAACAGATGGGGGCAGTATGCCTCAATAAAGTGAATCGGTCTACTCTAGAGTAACAAACGAGAAACGGCATAGTCTGTGCTCCGCCCCTACTTTCACAACAACACTACAGCCATAGCCGAAGCCTAACTGTGCGTTCAAAACTGGGCAAAAATTGATCTTGCCGCTCTGCTCACGACGCTGCAGAAAGATTTGTGAGCGCTCAGACGCTCTAACGTAGATCGAATGCTTATTTTGTATTGAAAGCGGCCGCAAAGCAAACAAGCTTGTTGATCTCGTGCAGACTAACCACAAGGATTATAACCTCATTAAATATTGTTGTGATCCTTTACTTAAAATGAACAATCTCAGACACCTTGGTCCACGTATCACTTTTAATTTATTTTTTATGTCCCTGTAGGCAAACAGGGACACATTATAGATTAATACAAACGCTAAACAGCAATAATCAACCTGTCCTTTATTCTGCTTGAGAACTAATGTGCCAACTCTCAAGCATTCACCGTGAGACACACGCAATTGACTCTTTTTACACGCTTTCACGCCACACATCAATTTTTTCAGTCAAAGAAAAACCACGAAGCAAAGAGGACACGGAGACCAACAGACTAGACAGAGTAGGTTAGTTATGATAGGGCTGTGCAAAAAATCGAATGCGATTTTCATGCACCTCTAATCAGTAAAGACGCTCCTGTAATTAGAAGTATATCTCCAGCATGTGCATTCAGATCAGGGTTGCCAGGTTTTCACAACAAATCCTGCCCAGTTGCTTCTTAAAACTAGTCCAAAACTAGCCCAATCGCGTTTCCGGGAGGTTCCCCGATAAAAATTGCTTCCCGGGGTTAAAAAATGAATTTTTGGGAAGGGCTTCCCTGGTAAAATTAGCATTTTAGGGGGTAAATATCACATTATTGGAATTGGGATTGCTTCAAACCGCGGACATGAAAAACAACCGCAGACTTGGCAACACTGGTTCAGGTGGAGTGGCAGTAACTGCACAGAGCCTTAGTCTACCGACAACTAACACAAAATCGCTTTCAAAATCGACAAAGAATCGCCAGCGATTTTAACATCGATGTTGTGTAGATTGTCAGTGAATTACGGCTGTGTAGTAAATGCCAACCAGTGTTGCCAAGTCTGTGGTGGTTGTTTTTCATGTCCGCTGGTCACAGCGACCCCAATACAAATAACGTGATATTAAGCCCCTAAAATGCGAATTATACCAAGGCAACCCTGCTAAAAAAAACTATATTTTAACCCCAGGAAGCAATGTTTAATCGGGGAATCTTCTGGAAGCGAGATTGGGCTAGTTTTGAGAAGCAACTGGGCAGGATTTGTTGTGAAAACCTGGCAATCCTGATCTGAACACAGGAGCGTCTTTACTGATGAGATGTACATGAGTAAAGACATTCACAGCCCTATATAATAAAATGGGTAACGTTAAGTTATAGCTAGCTAATTATCAATTACAAAAACATTTCTATGTTATAACTTCCCGAAAACAAATGCACAAACATATAAAACAAACTTCTAGCGAAATACTAACAGCATCTAACTTGCAAGTTCTGAGTCGAACCTCATTTCTTTCAGGGCCATCAGTTGTCTCCAGCGATTAAAAGCAGTGCCGATGTTTACTCTGGTATTCTTATCAGATGCCAAGGGCTTCAGCTATCCTTCCGCTCTCTTCTCTAAACTGAAAAAGTAGTGGGCTGTGTCGGTACACGATCCGTCCACCTGCACGATCCGTTCTACGCATGCGTAGTAGACTCTTTAGAAAACGCACATGCGCAAATGATAATTCTGTTTTGTGACGATTTACGACGCTGCACGATCCGTCCAGGCTCGATGCCAACAGCGCGCGATGCAGTATTTGCAGTAAAATAATTACTCCAAAGACTGGTACCACGACAGATATGATGAAGACCTTGACAGTGAACGGAGTAAACATAAGAGCAGAAAGTTGTTCCGTCTCCGACTGCTAAATTAAGAGGATACTTTGTTGATCACGCTGACAGTGTTTATATTGCAATATATTTAAAAAAAAACATTTTGTCCAGTAAGGAAAAGTGATCAAAATCGTGAACTTAACGTGTAATGTTACAAATTATTTCTGTTCCAAATAAATGCTGTTCTTTTGAAATTCTAATTCAAAGAATCATGAAAACATTTATCATAGTTTCAAAAATATAAAGTTGCAAACTGTTTTTATATTTCTGAAGGAAATGTGATGAAGACCGAAATATTATGTCGGTGCCTGTAACAGTTTTATACACTGCTGTCACGTTATCTGAGCTGTTTCTGGATGAAGGCAGACTGCTGACAGCGAGTGGTGTTGACAGAGTTCAGGGAAAACTTCCTAATTTCTGTATTAAAATGTTTGTTTTTTATTGGTTGTGTGATATTCTAATTTTGTGAGATACTGATTTTTAGTTTTATTTAGATATAAGCTGTAGTAATTAAAATTAACACACCTAATAGAAATATTTCACACAGTGTCTAATCTATATAATGTATGAGATTCATGTTTTACATTTGAATTATTGAAATTGACAAACTTCCATAATATTCTAATTATGTGAGACCTACCTGTATTTACTTTGTGCATGTTATGGTTTAAATGAAAATACAATAATAATATACAAACCATAACTCATAATAACTATTTAATTTAGGCTGAAAAGATGGTTTTAGGCCCCTTTTGAAAGACCCAAAACATCTTATGTTGTAGTGTAGTCTTAATTTTTGATATTTTATTTTATCATATGAGGAACAGGTAGAAGTGGAGGAGCTGCCCCTCACATTGAAACACATGTACGAGGCAGAATACATTGTGAGGAACAGTGTTGGTCTTTTCACTGGCCAGATGCAAGAGCCAACATACATGTTCATGGATCATGATGACCGAAGGGAAGCATGGAGGGTGCTGGAGTCAATGCAGTGCCATGCTATGGAGCCCTTCACATTCATTTTTGAAAAAATCAAGGACATGGAAACCTTTATGATTATTTGCAAAGACACCCTCAACCTGAGAGTAAATGCTGGAGTTGGCCTGCACAGTGACCCACACTCTGTGTGAGTGTGTGTGTGAGAGAGAGAGGGGGAGAGAGAGAGTGTGTGTGTGTGTGTGTGTGTGTGTGTGTGTGTGTGTGTGTGTGTGTGTGTGTGTGAGAGAGAGAGTGTGTGTGAGAGAGGGGGAGAGAGAGAGAGAGTGTGTGTGTGTGTGTGAGAGAGCGAGAGAGAGGAAGGGTAGGAGTGTGTGTGTGTGAGAGAGAGGAAGGGTAGGAGAGAGTGTGTGTGTGTGTGTGTGTGTGAGAGAGAGGGTCTATATAGACCCATACTAATACAAAATTACTAACTTAAAGGTTAACTATTAGTCAAGTCTGCTTTATTGTCAATTCTTCCATATGTACAGTACATACATACAGAGAATCGAAGACCCCCGGTGCATACAGATAACATTAACAGTACAGCAAATCTAGGTCAAATATAAAATGTACACACAACTGTACAATAAGGGAATGTAAAAAAGACATAATAAAATTAAAAATCAAGTTAAATAAAGCGGCACAAGGCAGATCGAGTGCAAATCAGTGAGGTGAACAAACAGTGCAGATAAAAGATTTTTAGTGCAAAAAGAAGCTTACTCAGTCTGATTAAATTGACAAAGGGCTCAAGAGCAGTTATTTTTTTTAACTGACAGGTGAGTTGGTAGAATGACGCCAGTTCGATTAGCAGCTTTTAATAAATAAATAAAAAACTACACAAACGGCCTTTGACAATACTACTGACCTCAGACCAAAACACGGCAAGTTAAGTAAATTAAGCCTTATACCAGCAATGAATCGCAAAGTATGGAGGAAAGTGATCATGTATTTTCATGTAACGACTCGCAAATCCTTTATTATTTTGGATTGGCAACTACGTAAACACATAGTAATGCATAGCGTAAAGCTACATTTAAAAGCATCCAACTAGACCCGCTGTTAAATGTTAAACACAATACAACTAACGTTACACAAATATGCCGCAAGTTGTGCCGCCTTGCCGTCAAGTGTTTTAGTAGGTACCGATAGTGTAGGAAAACAGTGACGTTTTCTTCTACGTAATTACGCGCATGCGTAGAACGGATCGTGCAGGTGGAACGGATCGTGTACCGACCATAGACAGTAAAAGAAATGGACACAGCGACCCCATTGGAACTCAATTGAGACAAATGAAGCCCAGTTTTAGCGTTTTTTAGCACTTCCGTTTCTGACGCGCAGACTCAAACGAAGCTTGACGACGTCAGCAACCTGTCTGACAGATGTAAATCTTCTAAGTGGCTGTGCGTGCAAACTGCCATCGTTAATCTTGCAGAGACGGCGAGCTTGAGCGGGGAGTTCTTTGGCGTGAGTGAGCAGGAGTAAGTATTCTGATCAATTATTTTGTATAGTATTTTAAAATGTAACGCCAGTACGCCATATTAAGTTAATTGCCTGCGAGCTTCTCCTCCTGTCTGTACGGTAATGCGACAGAGAGCCGAGTGGTTATGACGCAATCGTTAGCCTATTTTTTACAAAAACTATTAATACGGGGCCATAATGTAACATAGAAAGTAATGAAGCCCTTTATACATTGTCGTGTATCTTTAGAAATAAATAATGGACAAACAGAGTCTTTAAACGCTTCAGATGTAAAGTTATTCGCTGTCAAAGTGACGCCAAAATGAATGAGAGTCAATGGGAATGCTAACGCAAGTGAAGTTCTGCTAAAAGATGGCAGCCCCCACCCGACTTCAACTTCCGGTCGAGTTCCTTGCCCCTTGGTACCGACAGGCTGTACTTTCCACACGATTGACATCAGGTTCAGGTACGCCCTGCGAGTTATTCGTGTATTCGTTGCAGGTTGGTGGTTATGTCACCCGCATACCGCCTCCCACGGCCGAAACTGGTATTACAACACCTGCCGGGCCGGGGCTAGTAATGCTAATGCTAATTAAGGTTGATATCTCTGCAGCACTATAACTTGACATTTTTTTAATGACATCATCGCCCTTATTTCTTCTCATTCTTTTGATGCGTGTAGGTCATGTTATGGATATTTTTACCTCAATTTCTGCATATGGCACCTTTAAGGTGAGTTATTAATGACATCATTTTGATTATTGGGTGAACTAACCATTTAAGCCTTGTCCAAATACCCACACTTGCGTCTTTGGCCACTTGTGAGCGTGTGATCGCAACAGGAAGTAAGTCTGCAAGCGCAAGTGCCTTTAATGCACACTAAATCCACACTCCGGAGCAGTATTCAAGGCTAAGTGTATCCCGTCATGTATCATGTTGTGGAAATAAATCGCGAGACTTTTTGCCAAGATCGCGAGAGGTCACGGAAACCTTCCAAATGTAAGTTAAATATAAATAATAATTAGATATTACATACAATTCGGAAGTAAAACAAAGTGCTACACGTTTTATTGCTGCATAGATTAGTATATTAATTTTGTACAACATTTGGAACTGCTTTTAAACACTTAATTAGAAGCACCACAAATGTAAAATTGTCATGTTATAGGGACTACTGAATAGACATTAAGAAGTAATTAAAATAAAGCTATGTAAACACTTACATTTTTACAATACTATAAGTGTGTCCCATCAGGTAATGAAAGTTTGACACACACTTGTGATCTTCATCCTCACCAAATACAGCTACTATGTCATAGAAGTAGTCAATTGGACAAGTGCGGGTATTTGGACAAGGCTTTATAGTCATTACATAATGGCACTCACTGTAGAAGTGTCCTAGATCACGCAATTTTCTCACACTCTCAACAACTCTTATGGAGTTTTTGTCTATTGACAGTATTTTTGGACAGACGTTTCATCAGCAGAACAATCCATTAGATGCACTGTACTTGTGTCCCTAACAGCCTCAAATCCAGTCCTGTCAAAAATAAAAAAAATGGGTCCAACCTGACTATAAAATCGCAAATGGAAAGTGCATTAGAGAAGATTGAGGGAATGCTAGGTAAGCAAGGATAGCAAGCTCTTAAACAACCTTGGGCCTGTCCCAAATGGCACACTTCATGTGAATTTGCATTCTTTTGGACTTCATGGCCATTCACACAGAACAGAAGAGTTCATCTCTTAAAAAACACATCTCTAGGCCTTGCGTTTTTAAACACAAAGATGCAAGACGTGGGAGTGGAATAAAAAAAAAAAAACAAGGCCTTGAGACATGTATCTTTATTATTTGAACGACAACTTAACATAAACGTTACATTTGGTGTGCCATTTGGGACAGGGCCACCGAGGTGAGCTTTGAAACAGACATGTACCTTACAGTCAAAGCAGCATTATGTCACAAATCTAGGACAATTTCAAGGGCCCAAAAATATTTAAATGAGGGGGACCACTCACCTCCCCCGACCTGAATTGCAATAGCAATTTATTGGGGTCTGAGCCAATGTAATGTCAAGGGGGCCCAGTATTCCCTGCACAAACTGTGGACTCTGAAGAAAGGCTGTGAGAGTTGGACAGGGCTCTTCCTTTTCCATTCTGTGCAAATCAATGCATGTCGTTGCATGAGCTTGTGTAATAATGTAATTCTGGGATAATAGACATCTGGGAAGAGAAGGATCATATTATTGACTCACCTAGTCTGTAATTAGTTGGGTAACTATTGTTGATGAGTCTTTAAATTTGAGTAGCGCTACAAGCTACTGTCCTGCAACAAGGGAGAAATTATAAGCGATCTGAAAAATGCAAATCCATGCAATTCATCTCCAGCAAGGAGCAAACAGTCCAGTAAATCAAACACTAACTGAAGTGATTTAAATACTATGGAATACTATGATTTAAATAATTTAAATACTATGAATGTTAAGCCATGGTGAGGTAAGACCAAGTATTTGAGCATGACAGTGGACGTAATACATGTTGCCAGAATGTAAAGGATCCCAGCTGTGTATTGGATACCTCTCATCTGGGAAAACCATTGCAGTTTTTTTTCTGCAGCTGTTCCTCGCCTCCATTGGAAGCTATTTTCAACGACTTGAGCAAGCATAAGATCAGGCCTGTGTCAGCGAAACCTGGGCAGAGTTGGAGGTACACTGGGGCTGGGTCGAGGTACTTCTGCACAAACCAGTCAGGGTCGGAGTATATGAGTGGAATCAACGTTCCCCCCGTTCCCTACCTCCTAACACATTCACTTAAGAGTGAGCTGTGGAGTTTGGGTTCATCAGCGATGACGTTTGAGTTTGTCCTGATGCCAGGTAACTCCCAGTAACAGGCTTCCAAAACCTGCTTAACATATCATCCCAGAGTGTAATTTTACAGGACCACATGCTATTTAAAAAGTTAGCTTATAGACAGGCTTAATGATATAACAAGACATGCTGTAGGACAGGGGCGCCAGCTGGCACTCGGGTATGAATCCAGAACGAAAAGCCTTAACTGGTTAACTGGTTCTAGACTAGATTGTGTTTATTGGGTGCAGTCGAATGTGTTCATGCTTCGTTTAAAAAAAAAAATAATAAAAATAAAAAATTTTAATTGACCTTTATTCTTCCCCGCTCTGTCTCTTCTCTGTTAAACGCGCTGATCATTTCCTGCTTTTATGATGCCCCTCCCTCAGAAATACACAACAGACTCTGATTGGTTAGCTAGTCCAGTGTGTTGTGATTGGCTAAACCATCTCTGGTGCACGTCTAGCCCCTAACCTCAGCAGCATGAGCTCCGCTTGCATTGTGAACAATAATGTCCTCTATATTGCTTATCAATTTGAGCCCGACTGAGACGCAGAGGATATACGTGAAGAAGATCATGCAGAACCTGTGCAAGCACAGCTCTTAATGGTATTTCTACTCCCTATACACTAGGCATTGGGTTAAAAACATCTGTTATAAAAAAATAAATAAATAAATAAAAAACTTAAAAACTTATTCACCATGGTAAAATCAATAATTTTTTATGCATGTAATGGATGTATGAACATATTCACACAAAACAAATAATCTGTGTAAACAATAATTTACTCCCATTATTATTATTATGCATAACCACATTTAATATAGTGTTTTAAAATGTTCTAGTGAATAATACTGGTAATTCTCACAACACACTAATAGTTTTAATTAGAATAGCATTCGGTCTAGCCACAGATGTTCAAATATTGCAATACATCCGGAAAAAAATCCACTTTTGAATATAGTTGGAACTTCAAGCAACTCTACTGCTCTCCATTGATCATTAAGGACGTCCAGTCTTGATATTACACGTTATTGTAACTATCACAAGCCAATACCAAACTATGCTTTGGCTAATAGTTTGGTAATTTAAATTAGAAAAGAGAGAAATCCCCTTACCTGTTTGTTTACAGTTTAAAGCTGCTGTAGGTAACTTTTGACGCTCTAGCGGTTAATAAACAGAACTGCTTGCGTCTTGCGGAAGAACATCGTAGCCGGAACTACTTCTCTCTGTTTATGTCTATGAAGAATCACAAAGGTACTGGGTTACTCCGCCGCGGTACCACCGAAGCAATCTAAAATAGTCCGAATATAAACACTTATTATAGGTGCACCCTAGTGATTCAGGACAAGCTAAAAACACGGTTTGGAAAATGGATTCATGGTGTACTTGCTTATTATATACATTTTTCTACATTTTGAACACAAACAAAGTTACGGACCGCAGCTCTGATTGGTTGATTTCT
The DNA here is from genome assembly GCF_023724105.1 of Carassius gibelio. NCBI lineage: Eukaryota > Metazoa > Chordata > Actinopteri > Cypriniformes > Cyprinidae > Carassius > Carassius gibelio. Next base: position 17,377,192 of record NC_068380.1, on the reverse strand, counting down.
TACCGGGAGCGGTCTGCAACTGCAAATGGCAATAGGACACTGGGAGGAGCCAAGGGAGCTTGATTTTTTCACAGATTTTCTGTCTCATATTCTACTGTCCTCAGGACATAATGACAGGTTTAACAAATATGTAAAAAATATATTTTTTTACAAAAGTTACCTACTGCAGCTTTAAAGTGATGAAGAAATATTAGGCTAAAACATTACATTAACAAACGATGCATTAGGTTTCCATCAAGAAAATAGAGAAAGGGTTCCAGATTTAGAATATTATCAAATTCGTTCCAAATGTAAAGTAGAAATAATTTCTTCAAGCATAATTTGACTGTCGGAGCCTCCCTTTTCTTCCAGAACAGCAGTAGTAACTTCTTGGCTGTAATTAAACTGTATGCAAGCTGTTTGTTTTGTGTTCCTGATAATAGATACATACATTCAGAAAGTCCCAGAATGAGAAGTGCCGGATCCGACTGCATTTGCACCCTAAAAATCTCTGAAAATCACATCAAAAATTCCATTCCAATAACTCAGTATCTTGGAACAAACAATGGGACAAATCAGCATCTACTGAATTACAGATGTCACAAAAGAAAACATTTTGGAAAATTCTGTGTAGTTTCTATTTTTAATAATGTAGTCTGTTAATGATCTTAAATTGATTAAGGCAGTGTATATAGAATTAATAGAATGTTTGTTAATATCTTATAAACTCATCTGCCACATTTCCTCAGAAATCTCCACTCCTACTTCTTTTCCCCATTCTTCTTTAAGAAATCCTACATTTTCAATAATGCATTTTTACTTCCTTCACACTGATCAAGACACTTATAATTAATTGAGGGGGATGCATTATCCAATGAAGGTGTATGAGCATATATAGAATTCCTTTAGAAATATATATATAAAAAAATAGAAACTCTGGAGATTTACATTTCTGTTGCAGATGACTAAAGGATGTCAGAGCCCCATCATTAAAAATGTCCCATACAGTACATACACCCATTTCTGCCAATTGCACAAAGGTCCTATCCAATCTTGATGAGATAAATGATCAGGATTCTGAGCGATACGAGATATAAATGAAAGGGACTTTAGCTTGAATTGTTCTTTTATCTGTTTCCAGATACAAAGTAAATTTCGATTTATGATACTACTATTGAAGGTACAGTATATCTCGGTTTTTCTCAGTGTGGCATGAGTACCATGATTTGTCGGACATAACAACAGTAAAGAGGTGGTGGGTCTTTGTGAGGGGGCAATTAATGCATGTTACAGTAATTTCCAATTAAGTTGATAAAAACACTGTAAATTATTGATGACAGTCATGTGTGATAAATGTGATAGTACCTCTGATGTCATATGTTATGTTAAAATCATTCAATATTTTGTGAAGTTAGTTAAGTCTTGACATAAACTTTTTTTTTTTTTTTATGTTGATGTTTTGCAAAAGTACCTTCAGCGCAGTTATGAAATCATAAGTCAGTCCAGGAAACAATTAGTAATGCTAAGACATAAATTCTTAATAATTATTTGAAAACTCAGAGATCTCGTGGAGCAGAGACTCATAAAGAACGAGCACCAGACCGGAGGAGATGTGTTCATAGGTTTATACTGAAATTCATGGAGGTTTACACAATGCATCCTACACTATTACCATGTCCACACGCACGTAATGCTGGGTAAAAGGTACATTTGGCATGTAATGATGAGACAGCAGTTTGAAATTAATAATCTGTAGCACAGTACAACTAGGCAACATTAGTACAGTTACCAAAGTTGAAATATAAAATTAATCAAAAAAAAAAAAAAAAACATATGCTTTTTTTTTTAATGTACAACCCATTGCCTTAGAACGGCCTTATTTGTCTTCTTTAACAACGACAATAACTCTAGCAAGCCTGATATTAATATAAATATGTCTGTAAGGTGCAAACACCTTCCCCACAGCGAGTCGGTTACACAGTGACTTCTGCAGAGTCTTTACCTCCAGATGTGCTTCCTGTTAGTCATGATGAACCGCTACTGTAAAAGACCTTTGACCTCTCGCATACACAAGCAGACTTCACAGATCTGGTTGTGTACGGCTGTGCATATACATAATGCCTGTATCCCATCATATACCATTTACTTGTTTTGTTAATATCAGAATGGCGCCAGCTAGTGGTTTGAGGAGGAATCTAAAAAAAAGTCGACTGTACAGTCTATGTACAGTGTGCTACCTACTTCCTGTTTTTAGTTTTCCTCTGAGAACCACAACGTTGGCCAACACACACATACACTGTACAATAAAAGCAGACCTCAGTCATACACATGCACACGGATCTACACATTTGCCCTCTTATTACAATAACGAAAGTCACGCGAGAACGTAAGCTAGTTTTCCGGCAGCACTCGTACCATCTGTGTTTGACTCAGACTCTGTGTTTGTGCAAGTAGTCTTGAGCAGGACAGCAGATAGAAATGTTAACAGCCCCTGACGCCCCAGTCTTTTGTTTAACATCATCAGTAGTTGAAAGACTAGCGTCTTTTTCTTTCAGTAAGTACTTGTGTTTCAAACGGGGTAGCTGGTACCCTAGAAGGAAAGTTTTGTTTATACAAAAGGGGAAAAGGGAGAGAAAAAAAGGTTTGCACTCTTCCAGCTGTGGGGTGAGAGGAGATGTTGGGCTGGAGTGTTTCGTCTCTGGAAGTGTGTCCTGTTAGACGCTCTCTTTGCCTTGAGCTCCTGTGACCGTCTTGATGGAGGTTAACGTCCTGTTGAACCACGTCTTTTTGGCTGCTTGGACTTCGTTCAGAGCCAGACCCAGATGATGCTCCAGATCCTAAAGACATGAAGATATTTACTTATCGGACACCTGAGGTCAAATGCAAACTATCTCAAACAAACCTCAAAAAATACTGGTGCTGATTTATTTGGGCTACTTACAACCACTTTAACCATTTTTATAGATGTGTGTGTGTGTGTGTATATATATATATATATATATATATATATATATATATATATACTGTTCAAATGTTTAGTAATATTTTTTTATTTTTTTTAAGAAGTCTCTTGTGCTCACTAAGGGAATGTTTACACAACAACTATGTACTTAAAACAGAATGTTTTTCCTTTGTGTTTTTTAAAGGTTTCGCGTACAGATGACAACATTATCAAGAACGATCCTTGTTCACACAGATCTGCGAAAACTACACAAACTCTGTATTATTCATATCAGGCCAGTAGATGGCGATGTCATTTAAAAAGAAGCGCTACACATCTGCGCACACTGAACGTAATAATCATGCACGATGCCATGATTCTGAGAAACTTGCACTTTGAAGGCGTTTTCAAAAGTTTGTATTTTCAGCCCCCCAAAAATATACGAACGGCCAAAACGCATAGAGAGTTTTCTGTTTTTAGTTGATAACTGCGTTGTGAACTCCCCTCGGGCGACTTTTATTTGATAAATATACAGTTGAAATAGTCACATTCTGAAATATTATTACACTTGAAAATAACTTTTTTTTTATTTTTATTGGCGTATATTTTAAAATGGAGATTAACCGTGTGTTGCAAAGCTGAATTTTATAAAAAGTACTTTATATTAAATTATTACATATTGATAGATTGATGCTTTATTTGTCATTTTCTATATGTTGTATAGAAACAAATTGTGTTTCACACATCAACAGAAGTTACGAATCCAACAGATTTGGCCATTTGTTACATTATTTTGTCTTTTAATCATAAACATTGACTGGACTGAAGAGACTGAACTCTGGTTTGCCCATTTGAAGGACTGAAATCTGTTGTTTCTGTGAAAGCGCTATGAGGAGATGGAAGACACAGGACAGAAAAATACATGTAATGCAGTGTAATGTGTGGTGACGTCTGGGCTCAGGTAGCTCCTGTGTCTTTGACTCTTTGTGGTACCTGGATCTTGCACTCGGCCTCCACCAGCTGTAGTTTGGTCTGCGCCAGCTCCAGCTCCATCTCTCTCAGCTGGTTCTTCAGCGCCTCCTTCTCCTCGTCTGTGTCCTCCTCGCTGCCCTCTTTACGAGCGCTGAGCACCTTCAGACGACCCTCCTTACTGAAGAGAATGCTGCACTTCTCACAGCCCTCCACCTTCATCTGTACCAACACACACATCCACCTCGTAAGCCTTCAGCACAAGCCTGGAGAGCACCACGCTAAGCTGCTTTGGCTGATTACAGGCATAACTCCGCTCTCAATATCAGCGGGTTATTAGCTAATAAATCATCCATCAGCAAAGCACTAGTGACAATGAGCAGCTGGATGTACATTATCTTGCTTATTTAATGTGATCATTAAAGAATACATTTCTACATCAGGCCACGATGTAGTGTGTGTGTGTTTGAGTCATCCCTCACCCGGATCTTCTCCAGCTCTCCTCTGTTGGCCGTCTGCTGTTTCTCCAGCCGCTCGCTGAGCTGAGAGCAGATCTGAGACACAAACACACAGAGGTCAAGGGTCAGCAGTGAGGCTTACAGTCATAAGATGAAGATCCAATCTTTCATTCAATCTCTCCTGTCACAGGATATCAGATGTAACCCCAGCATCCTCTTACTGTAAGTGCATCATCGCCGTACAACTGTTCACCCTTGATCGATGGGGTTCACAGGTTCTTTCTCAACCTGACATCAATCCTTCAGAGGTCGCTGTTAGATCTATGCAGCCTGCATATCATAATGTGGCGAACACCCTCCTTAAACATGCACTGATCAGCAGCTGATGAGAAGGGATGATACAGGGTGATGTTCTGAGCCGTCACACACTGGTTAAAGCCCAAAGTATAATTCAGTTTTGACGTACACACACAGCTGAATCCATAGCCTTAGGCACTTGACACACACACACGCTAGAAAGATTCATTCTTTTGCAGTGCTTCTCCAGAAGTTACGATTAATAAAAATGTCTTCGTTCTCAAACTAGAGATGCATGTCTCTCTAAACCTCCCTCGCGCAGACGTATACTTGACGTATTGAGCGTTGCAGTGCATTAACGCTTCTCATTTACTGATGACATCACTTTACTGCAATGCTGCAGATTTAAAGTTTGCTTCCTTATACCGTATTTTTCGGACTATAAGTCGCACCTGAGTATAAGTCGCATCAGTCCAAAAATACGTCATGGAAAAAAACATATATAAGTCGCACTGGACTATAAGTCGCATTTATTTAGAACCAAGAACCAAGAGAAAACATTACCGTCTACAGCCACGAGAGGGCGCTCTGTGTCTTCAGTGTAGACTACAGGAGCACTGAGCAGCATAAAGCGCCCTCTTGTGGATGTACACGGTAATGTTTTCTCTTGGTTCATTTCTCTCGGTTCATGTCAAATTAATTTTGATAAGTCGCACCTGACTATAAGTCGCAGGACCAGCCAAACTATGGAAAAAATTGCGACTTATAGTCCGGAAAATACGCTAACTCATCAATTCAAAATCTTCTACTGTTCACACACACTTCTGGAGTTATATTTGATTTTCCACCCGTTTTATCGTCTATCAAACAAAAAAACAAGTTCTGATTACTTAGTAGCATACTGTATGTCTCCTTAAGATGAGACTGATATTTATTCTTGCTGGTTGACACGCATTAACAGAAAGAATGCATCTGCATTGAGAAAATGTCTGAGCTACTCATTCAGTGAACTAATATAAATGAATATTTTCATTGCACAGATGCTTTTGACATATCTTGCACTGTGCAGCAATGTCAGATGTGAATAATGTATTTATTTGTGCAGTGCAGTGACTGTAAAGACTTTTGAAATGATCTCAGCTTGAGACAATTTTATTAGTAATGCTCTTTTATCCCTTTCTACGTTCCAGCGTTGTGTTTTGTCAGCCTAGTCATCAGATGGCAGATGTGTTAAACCCTTCCTCCTCACACTATTCATTTCACACCGGGAAGCCGTCCAGCAGGATACCTGCAGGCCTTTGACGCTCAATGTGTGCTGTCTGGCTCATACAAGCAATAAGAGAGAGCTGGTTCAGCTCAGAGGACACCATTATCATGCTCCACCATGAATCATGCTGTCAGCGGCCCATTAAAATGAGCTCTGCGGGGACAGCAGCTCAACTGTTTTTACAGAGAAGCTCTCATACTGCACTGAAGGTGCTACTTTCTACGTCCATTGGAATCAGGATGATTTCAGACTGTGTTTCAGTGAGGACTTGAGGTGTGTGAGTCAGTGTATGTGTGTGTGTGTGTGTGTGTGTGTGTGTGTTCACCTGTTTGTATTCTCCAATGATGGAGCCGTTCTTCTTGATCTCAGACTCAGATTTATCCAGTTCTCTCCGACACATCTCCTTCAGCTGAAAACACACCGATACAGAGCCCAAGTTAAAAATTCTGCTTCTTTTTCTCGTATAAAGAAATCATCATGTCACAATGATCCTATGTTTAACCCAAATGGGGAGACATCTCTCCTGTCTGTGTCCACAGGCCGTCCCAGAGGAACTTCAGCAATCAACTCGAACCGAGAGTCTGAACGTGAACTCATTACAGGGTTACTAGGACAAACACTTCCAATCAGAAAACTGATTTTTTTTTTTTTTGTCTGCAAAGGCATTTAAACAATCCAATAAAACTTAATTAACATGGGATAATGTGTCCTTTTAAAAGTAGTTTCAACTAAAAAAACACCACACAAACCACAATTTACAATGTTTTACATACATTTAGCTTTTAAATCATGTGAAAAATAAAAAATTAGGTTAAAAAAAATATATTCATATATTTTACATATATTTTGCTTTCAGGTGATGTAAAAAAAAATATGCATTTTATTTAAAATGCTAAAATATTTTCATTATTTATTACATTGATTATTATTATTTATATATTTAAATGGGTGAACTGGAGTGGACAGTGAAGTAAAAGAAACAAATAATAGTTAAATGTTTCTGAACAGAGCTGGAAACCCGGCAGACTTGAAGGAAAATACAAGACCGTCTCAATTTGCTGTTCAGTACACGACGTGTGTTATGTCATAGCTTTATTTCTGTTTTGACTGGTGTTGGGGGTGTCTGACCTGTGCCGACTCTTCCTCCAGCCGTCTCTTCTCATCTTCAGATTCCACCAGCTTCTGTTTAGTGATGAGAAGCTCTTTGTTGAGTGCGTCAGATTTCTCCTCAGCCTAAGGGAGAAGGAGACGCTGTGTTTTACTACACATACCAGAAGCCACAGACGTGTGAATGCAGACCTGCAATGAGGACAAATGTTTAAAATAGCGTCAAACTGCCTAGAAGACTCACGTTGTCCAGGTCTTTCCTCAGGGCAATCTTACTGCTGACCAGCTCGTGAGCCAAATCGTCATTTTCCTGCTCCAGACGCATGTTAGCTTCCTGTAGCCGCCGGTTTTCTCTCTACAGAGCAGACACAGCGTGTGAGTGTCTCGTGACAGTCACTATAATGGTTAACTGTGCTGGGAATACAAGGAAGCTTGGAGAAGAAACCTGATTAAAAATTGACCAGTTAGAGGGAAATATGTCAGAAAGCAAGTAACACACTGACTGGACTTTCAGTCCCTTCGGCTACTGCACTAAAAGACATCGGCCTGTTAAAAAGAGAGTGTGTGTTTATATTGTGTAAATATAGGCACAAATGACTGATATTTTTTAAGTGCCCATGAGGAAACAAGCTTATGAATCTTACAGAATTAAGTGTTTTGAAAATGTAAACATGTATAAAGGTTCCTGTGAGGGGTAGGTCTAGGGTAACAGGATAGAAAATACAGTTTGTACAGTAGAAAACCATTACGCCTATGGAATGTCCCCATAATGACAGGAATACCAGTGTGTGTGTGTGTGTGTGTGTGTAGATGTTCAACCATGACTGACAGTTCCTAAATGATGGAGGTAAATCCCCACGAGCTGGGCTCATCATCTCTGACCTCTTCTGCTCATTATAAGCACAAAGCACATATGCTAATAGCACGAGATACGGTTCTAGGCATGGAGGAAAATGAGTTTGAGCTCAGCGCAGAGGAGAAAACTAGCTCTGATTGAGAAGGAAAATGAAATCTTCGATTATACCAAGATTAAATGCATATGGGCAAATGCATTAATGCATCATTGTAAATATTCATATGCACGGTCATGAATTCAGATGATGGCAGATGGCAGAGACACACACACACACACACACAGACAGATGCAGGATGAATCTACCTCGTATCTCTCGATGGGCGCCTCCTGCTGTTCCTGCTGCTCTCGGATGGTGTGATATTCCTTCTCGTACTTCTTCAGCTTCTTTTGACTGATCTGGGACGTACACACAGCACACAACACACAGAAGAGGGCATTGACACAGATGTAGATGACAAGGTACAACCAAGAAAAAAGGTATATTTCAGCCTAGTAAATGATTATGCATGCTATGTATAATTGCTCTGAGCAAAATGAAAATGAAAATGGAAATCTACACTTGACAGTAGGTGGAAACGCAGAAATACAGCAGTTACTGTTGTTATCCCAGTACACCTAGCAGTGCTTTTAAACTTTACTTTATAAGGCATCATACAGAAGTAATAACAAAATGGGATCAAATATTTTCTGTAGAAAGCCAGTTCCCTTCAGATGTATATAAACGAGACATCAAATTTTGCTGAAGGGTGATGAGTTTGCAGGTATGCAGGGAAACAGGACGGTGTTTGGCACAGATATAGCAAAGTTAGCAAGGTTTTAAAGCTAAAAATATCAGTGCTTATCTGCCTAAAGCTAGTCTGAGCTTCCGACAGCAAAATCAAATATAGTCAAGAACTAGAAGTGATCAAAATAGTTATTTTGTGCTGGAAATAATTTTTTTCTTTAGGATGCACATTTTTTTGATTTTAGAAATTTCACAATTCTCCAATTATGAAACTAAAGCAAAAACTAGTACTAGTCCAATTAATATAAATATAAAGACAGTAAACAGTCAGCAAAAAGAAAGTAATTAAAAGTAATAGGACAAATCAATACTATTGAACAAAGATTGAATTTTTTTTTTTTTTAGGTAGGTCTAACATACTTAAGAAATACGGACTTAAATTTAAAATGATTCTTAATAAAGCACCTAAAATTATTCAGTCAAGAGTCAAGTTATTTCTATATAATATAATAGACAGCAGCAGGTATATGAGGCTGCTGATTTATTATCAGATTTACTATAGTTACACATCTAATTTCTTAAACAGTTAACATTTAAGACAAATGTCTGTGTTTACGTGAATAGCTGCAAAGAGGGCATTTTGACCGAATGTTGCATTTGTATTTGACCATTTTGGCACTTGTGCTGTTCAGACAGGCAGTCTTTTGCACATGCGTGTCAGGTGTGTGTCAGAACAGCATGCACAAACGGAAACTTACTGCATTTCAAATCACTTTTAAATCAAAGTTTAAACTAGCAAGGTTTATGTGATGACGCAGTATGCAATGCCATGTATGCAAAGGCAAAACTGCACTTGCTGACTTCTACTCAATTTCAGTCTGTTTGGAAGGTGCCTTGCTGGTGTTGGCTTCCATCCTATCAGTTCTAGGTCAGAATCTGCTCTGAAGTGGACCAGACTTGATGTTTATACTCAAGAATCAAGCTATTACACAGCTAGCCAGAATTACTTGAGGTTTTATGACTTCAAAACTGTGAAAGGGCCTGACTTGCCACCAACACAAATAAAGCAGTGATTCAGATTCGCTCTGAGCAAGTTCACTTATCCAAATGCAACAAGACTAACCACTAATTAACGGAACAAGATTTCCGTTCACTCTGGACATAAACACACAAGCTGTGCCACATTTATCCACCTGCAGCTCAATACTACCCCATTTTCATCGAATGACCCAATTTGTGAGACTGAGTGTGTTTTGTGTGTTCAGCACCAGTCATTTCTCACCAGAACACAGTGTGAGCGATGCCAGTGCGGCAGGTACATGCGTGTTTGTAAATGAGCTCGATTTAGCACTGCACCATATCTGACTAGATCTAAGACACAGAACCGGCTCTGTCCCATATATAATCAGCAGTGCCCTCACAGATGAAATGAGAGCCATATAAAGGCCCTCAATGTCAAGAGTAGTTCATCAGTCAGCGTGTTTTTCAGTGACACTCCGGGGAACAATTAGGCCTGGGTGCAGAGAAATGAAGTGTGTGTGTGTGTGTGTGTGTGTGTGTGTGTGAAAGCACGTTTGATCGTGACTGGTGTGTGGTGTCAGTTTAACTGAGGCAGGGATCATGGTGGGCCCCTTGTATTGAAATAACACACAAACACAACCAAACTCAGTGGTGAAGGTGAGCTTTCAGTGTTTGTGATGGGATAGCGTGAATGAGGAGATGAGAGAAAAAGGTTAGTTTGTATTAGGGGGAAAGAGATTGGGAGCCACAGGAAACTCAATCTGTCATGTTTTGACGCAGTGAAAAATAAAAATAAAGTCTCCAGGCAGAGAGACAGATACAGTTGGTGTTGAAAATATGGAGCGAGTTCAATATATAATTTTAAAAGCTTGATCACTAAAAAATAACATTTGACTGTAATTAGTCATTACACTGAGCTTTCACTTTTTGTGCTCTATATATGTGAATTGATCAATGTTTATATGTGAGTAAATAACTACATTCAATTTTTTAATCACGTAAGATTAAAAACCACTGGATTCATATGGATTATTTTTTTGATGTTTTTATCTACTTTTTGATATGTAATAGTTTTGGTTATGTGGACTTTCAATAGCTGGAAAAAATTATGAAAAGATAATAAAAATATATTTTAATTGTGTTTCAAAGATGAACAGACTTCGGTTAGGTTTGGAACAAGATGAGGAAAAGGAAATGGTGACATAATAATAATAAAAAAAAAGTAAAAGAAATTGTGAACCACAATTACACAATTTAAACTATTAAATATGTTGTTTATTTCAAAATTAAGCTAAAAAGAATTCATATAAATATTAGACGAAAGAATTACATGAAAATGAGAAATATTGCCTTGGTAACTAACTGTAATAAGTAAGCATTACAATTACTAATGGGTACTAAATAAAAACTAATTGAAACATATTAAGTAATATTTTAACAAAATAAACTAACAGAAATGACAGAACTCTTCAGTGGCATGGGTCTCTTACTTACTCCTGCAGTGTCCTCTGCTGGCCCATCCAAATCATTACAACAAGACTTTTTACACCCCATAAATTACAAAATAGCATAGCAGATAAAGGGTCTATTCACACAAAGAACCTTTGTCATAAATGAAAATCACATTCCCACCAGCACAAGAGATGGCACAAACACACCACTCAGCTGCTCTGTCACCCAGAAGAAGTGCTTTTAAGAGCTCAACTCTCTCTCTCTCTCTCTCTCTCTATAGTTTCTTTATGGAAACAGATTTGGAGAAATATAGCATTACATCACTTACTAAAATAGATGCTCAGCAGTGAATGGGTGCCGTCAGAATGAGAGTCCAAACAGCTGATAAAATCATTGCAATAATCCACAACTAATCAACATCACTTCAGTCCATCAGTTAACATCTTGTGAAGCCAAAATCTGCTTTCCCCAGTTAAGAAGTCCATCTCCTATTTTCCTCTCACTTAAAAATTCACATAACTGGACTGTTCTCACTTTTAAACGGTGCTTGAAATTTGTATATTTCTCTCCTGATTCAGATGAGATTAATTTTTCAGTACAGAAAACAATATTATGTATGGAGGACTTGGATAAAGTTGATTTATCTTAATGACAGACTCCTTTCTTGACGTTCTTCAATGTTTTTTTCAGGTGTTTGGACTCTCATTCTGACGGCACCCATTCCCTGCAGAGGATCCACTGGTGAGCAAGTGATGTAATGCTACATTTCTCCACATCTGTTCAGATAAAGAAACAAACTCATCTACATCTACTTTGATTGCCCGACACAGATTACATTTTCAGCAAATTTTCATTTATGAGTGAACTATTCCTTTCTCTGATCATCACATTAAATACATCAGTTTGAACTAAATAAAGAGCCTGAACACAGGCGTTTACCTTCATGCTGCATGCTAGCTCCATGAGCTTCTTGGCGTTCTCCTCAGAGCGATAGCGTTTGGGCACTGGCACACGAAAGAACTTCAGCGCGCCCTCAAAGTCCGTCTGCAGCAGGTCGTCTTTAGATGTCTGTGGACAGACAGAGAGCTTTTCAGGAAGTTCAGAAAATACTGCACCCTCATGTCGTGATCTTGAGTTAGTGATGCTCATCTTCTGCTGCTGAGGTGTGATAGCGGTACACCAATTATGTCTAACATCCTAGTAAAACTGGAACCATGCAAATGAGACATGGGTGACTTGCAGGTTAATTTTTAAGGAACAGCACCCGCTGTGAAGCATCTGAGAAAAAGATGAGCACTTCCTTACCTTCAATAACGAAAGGGCCACGTTGAAAATGACACTGATGCCCTGAAAGGAGAGAAAACAAGATCGGAAGGATCAAGTATCAGTATATTAGATAAAATGCTTTCCAAGACAGAATCTTTAAAAATGGAAATCATATTAGCTGAACTTGACTTTGGTTTGACTGGATGTTGCTTTATTGTCATGTTCAACTCAAAATGACAAAAGATGGCTACAGCTCTAAACTAGAAATGAAAAGCTAAACTAAGCAAAGAGACCATCAGGAGAATCGATTTGAAAGCAGGCAGGAATGAAATGTTACCTCACACAGCAGAAGGTCTATGATGTGAAAGACCATGTACAGAGGGAACTTGGCTGTGAAGAGCGTGAGGAACCACTGGGAGGCGTACATGTGTGCTTCCAGACCCAGGTTCAGGAAGTGTGCGTACAGGTCTGGAATGCATTCCTACACCACACAGAGGAAGAAGACACAGATCGTACCGGTCCCAGATGCTGACTGCTCAACACAGCGATCCAATCATACAAACAGTTTCAACAAAAGTACACTAGCCCTTTAAACGGAACAATTGCATGTTTAATGTGTGCCTTTATTTTTCTACCACTAACCTGCATGAGTCTCTCCAGCTGGAAGAACTTGAGGTGCAGGTCTTCGAAGTTCTGCTTGAAGAGATCCCTGAGACCGTATTCAAACATGATCTTGACCAGCACGCTGAAGGCCTGCTCCTCTGGCATCTACAGCACAAACAATCACCGATGAGCTTCAGATGACAATCACATCAGGCCGGCAATCTCACACAACACTAGCACTGCCGCAAATCTTAGAGGATGATGTCATATTAGTGTAAACCAAGTGGAGGTTCCAGTCTGGGCACAAACAGCCTGTGTTTCCATCGACAGCCATTCAAATGCAACAGTGTAGTTTTGAATTTAATATTTTGCAAGTGCAAACATACAAATATGAATTATATGAAATGTTTAATGTTGCAGACATCACTGGTTCAGACCGTCTGGCCTCAGGTGACATGTGACATGTGACTCACGTGGAGAAGCAACACAGCAGCCAGGAAAGACTGGCCTTGACAGTAACCAATTTCTTCATCGTACACAGAGTATGCCTGCGGGATGGAAGATACAAAATGTTTCAGTAGACAGGAATATTGGGTAGAAATGCTTATTACATTATAATATTAAAAAACAAAGACAGAAACATCAACTATGCAGTTTAAAAAATAAGTGTAACACTTTAGTACACGATTCTCACTTTTGATTATTAGCATGCCTATTATTAGCATACAGTTGGCACATCTGAATATTCAGAAGTGAGATTTGAGAGCTTGATGGGATACTTACAGATTGACCTACATACTTCAGAAAACTGTGTTAAAAATGTGAGCTAATGTTGTGACAATTACAAACTGTAGTGCTGATAAACTTAGTGAACTGTGGAGGGGGGGAACTGAATCACACTGCGTGGTCAATATGTAAAATCTATATCGCTGTATGAATGATGGCGGTAACAGTCGGAGAGAGGGCTGGTGAATTATTAAGAGACACTCAAAGATGGAAACCCAACCATCAATCTCCTCGTTCCCCTCATCATTTGTGACTTTCACAGTAAACCCAGCGACCCTCATTATTTTAGGGTGAAAATTTAAACTGTACCAAAACGGTACGGTACGAATACACGTACCGTTACACCCCTAATATATATACAGTATATATATGAAGATCTGAGCTGAACAGACAAATTTAAGGCAAACGGGAGACATCTGCTCACCTTACAGATCTTATAGAGAGAGTCCTGCCCATCGCCGCCCGTGTCTTTGAAGTAGTCATGCGCAGGAAACGTACGGTTAATGTCACGAGTGATGGCACTGTCTTGTGGAGATTCCTAATAAAATACAAGAGAGAGAGAAACAGAGATATTTTACCATGAGGCACAGCTAATCGTCTGTAATGCCAAAATATAAAACTACATTGCAATATACAATCCGATGTAAAGGCAGAGTGTGTGATTTCCGTCCCACTATCAACACAAAATAGAAGTGCAAAAATAATGACAACTCCATTTACCTTTGCACAAACAGAACATATCATCTCAAACTCTAGCCAACGGTTGAGCCAATGTTTTTATGTCATGCTGGCTACCATTTGCTTTCATTGTACTGTATATATAGACAAATAAAGCACATGTGACTCCTGTCCACTAGAGTGCAGTGGATAGCACATGCCAAAGGACAAACACAGACAGGGCAACAAGATCTGTCTGTTGGAGCACTGTGTTCTCACCCCCGCAAAGCAATGTGGACAAACCGTGGAGGACATGCATGCACGCGTGTGCTCAAGAGTGTGTCCTTCGGCATCACAGACACAGGCTCAGTGTATGTGTATGTTCAAGTATCAGGATTTGTAAGAAATTAGGCATACATCGCAAACACCCATAATACTAATGCATCCTCAAAGTGTTTTTCATGATGGACCAAAACCATCCTGAGATCTTTTCTCCTCCATGCACAGCTCAGAGGTCTGTTTTGGAGCTTGACATTTTTGTTATATCATTACATATATAGTAGGAGACAAGATTACCCATGTCTTTCAGAAACACAGATGAAAATGAATTTGTCCAAAAGCTTGGAACAAACATCTAAACTGTAAGCTGGTAGATGTGACTCCACAGACGAATTGATGACTGTTGTCTTACGCTGGCTCACTTCAGCCACTCAGAAAAGGACACGCGATGTAAATCGAACAAAGAACAGTATCACAAGACTGAAAGAACGTGTAAAATGTCATGACAAGCCCTGTGTGGGGGTGCCATGAGAAAGATAATGAAAGCAAAAGACGGACGGGCAGACATTACCACTCCACTGGGGTTCACTGTGATCCAATTTCAATCTCTTTCATTTAAACAGGTTACTTGGGATTGTACTGTAAGTTCCTGTGGATCTGAATTATTTAAGATGATGCTGAAAAGGATGGTGTGTAACTGAAGAAAGCAAATGTTCTAGTTCTACTAAAGGGATGGCTTGGTAACCAAACAGTTGACAGTATACCAACGGTGACCAACATTCTTCAAAATATCTTTTTTTGCGCTCAACTGAATAAAGAAATGCGTACAGGTCGAAACAACTTGAGGGTGAGTCAACGACAGAATTTTCGTTTTTGGGTGAACTTTCCCTTTAAGATTTATGTAAGTGTGACCAAACGATGTCATTATGCAAACAATAAGCCTATTTCTTCTTTGACGGCCATTCAAAAGGTTTTCTATATTCTCACAAAATTGTTTTAGGCAAGAAACATGATTTGCATAGAAGAGGTTGCTAAAAACTAGCTCTGCGCCAACCCCTCAAAACTACTGGGCAGAAATCAGGAACTGCTTACATTTGTAGTCAGTATGATGTCCTCACCATCTAAAGTTTTCAGAACAACAGCAACTCTAGATAGACAGACACGAAACTCTAGATCACATTAAACCAGATCGCTCCCTTAATGTACAAACTGTGAGCCTCTGGAGCTGCAGACGGCTGATGGACACCTGGTCCTATTTCTGTCACACTTTATTTCCCCATCCATTATTGCACACATTACATCAAAGCCAGCTCGTGATAGCACAAAAATGCTGAATTCAATTACTCAGTCAAAGTGCATAGGAATGCCCCATGTTTATTTCTGGCCCTGTTATATAGTAACAACAGTCAGTTATGTCGCTGTTCGACTCAAGCCATCCTTAAACTAGTTGATGAATCAGTCTTAAAAATACCCCTTCAGGGTATCAATTCAATTTACAACTCACATTTTGGAATCAAATGATTGGCAATGTAAAATATTACAATGTTATTACTTACTACACAGTACACAGTACAGCAAAGGCACTGCATGAGTTTCAGGAACAGTGAATATGATTAGTGGACTAGTGAGATCCTCACACAGACTTTTAACAACTTGAGGGTAAGCAAACAGTTTTGGGTGAACTATCCCTTAAAGTGAGAAGCATTCTGAACTTTCTATATTAATTTAAGTGATTATTAAATGTGCTCTCTAATATCAGAGATGCAAGAGGAGAAGAGTAATGACTCATTACTGTACAGCTAACACACACACACACACACACACACACACACACACACACCTGCCTTAACATGAGCAGAATCTTGTTTTATCTCAACACACCGAACATATATTGTAATTGTGTTATATGCTTGAACACCATTATATTAACATATAAATGTCTTCAAAAATAATGGCATTACTGTAATCAAGGCTGTATTTTGTGAATTAAAAATACAGTAAAAACAGGACTGTTCTGAAATATTATTAACATTTCAAACAACTGTTTTAAAATAACATTTTAACATTTAATTTCTAGTGATGGCAAAGCGGAATATTCAGCATCATTACTCCAGTCTTCAGTGTCACATGAACTAATTATTATTCTAATATAGTGATTTAATGCTCAAGAGAAATGTTTTTCTAATTATCATCAGTGATGAAAACAGCTGTGCTGCTTAATGTTTTAAAAAAATTTCAGGATTCTATGTTGGATAGAAAGTTCAAAAGAACAGCGCTTACTTGGAATAGCAATATTTTGTAACATTCCACATGTCTGTCATTTTAAATCAATTTAATTTCTTTAAAAAAAAAATACTTAGCCTAAAATTTTAAATAATAGTACAGAACTGAAATATTTTTAATACATAAAAAAAAAATCTATTTATTGTAAAACTTTGTTATTTAACGATAATAGGTGAAAAAAAAAACATTTAATTAATCAAAAATGTGGAGACTGCAACCAAGAGCAGTTTAAATATGTGACTCCACGCACACCAGACTGGTAGAGACAGGGACTCTCCTCTGGTTTCCCCAACTCTCTTGGGGTATGTACGTCTGGACGGAGGGGTTCAGTCTGAATTCAGAACACCATGTTTTATTCATCCTCTTTCCAGCACAAGACTGCAATCTTCGCCAAAAAGCATGATTAACATCAGTCGCTTTCTACTCTGCCTTTCTTCCATCACATTGAAGAAATGGTGACAGATGGAATGGAACAAGGCGATGAAAGCTAAGGAATATGTCTTTCGCTTTCATTGCCTTGTTCCATTCCTTCTGTCATCAATTTTCCAGTCTCTCTTTCGCCTCTGACAAGTCGCCATATGCGTTGTAGGTTTGGGCCTCCAACCTACCTAATTCACACCGTCCCACATGTAATACAAGACAGTTGCCACCTGCGAGCAACAGCACCAAGATTTAAGCTCAGGAAATAACCTTCAGGGAACATTTGTTTTCCAAAGAAACGCCAAACAGACTGCCGTGTGCGCGTGCGGGGTGCTAGAAAGCGCTCCCACACATTCGTGCTAACAGTGGATTCCTGCCTTTGTAAGCATACCCCTTTTCAAAGATTAATTACCCTCTCTTTCTATAATTGATGCTGTGTTTATGTGAAAGAAAGGAGCCACTAAATAATGCATCTGCAGCCAGCAGCTCAGCTGACGCGTTTAGCAGCTACGCAAACTCAAGAGTGAACGCGAGGCAGACTGACCCACTGCTCACGCCAGCAAGACGACAAGAGAATGGAAAAGGGTCCAAGAAAAAGCTAGCAGAGAACTAACGTTGAAACCAGTGGACTAGAAGCAGCTAAAAATAGGTCGGTCTGAGATCAGAGTATAATCGAACCTGTCTGACTAGACGGCACCTGACCCAAAGCACACCTCTGAGGAAGATCAGATCGCGCGCAGAGAAGGTGATACAAAGTGTTTAGTCTTAGATTAGAGCAGTCAACTACTGGGGAGGACAGCAGGTCTGGACTGAAGGACTATATGGCATAATGTCCCAAGCTCTTATCTTAAAATATGATTTAAGTGACTGTAACTACTTGAAATGGTCCAGAAATTATTTAAAAATGCACATGCCAAGAAATGTACCTCCAAATGGTCAAATGGTTTTGAAAACATCTGCAAAAATACATATATAAATAAAAATGATGACTCTCAAAATGTCCTGTGGTTTAAATTTTTTAAGAAAAGTAACATTTTCCCTAAACCTTAATATTTAATTCAAAAGTTTTTTTTTTTTAATAATATTATTATTATTACGGTTATTGTTATAATTATTATTTAATTATAAAATCAGTTTACATTTCTTGGGGGTCATAATAGTTGAATTAAAGAAATGTAAGAGCGAAAATAATATTATAAACAGAATTAATGGATGAAGCCAAGGAAAGTGCCCTGTTATTTTCTTTCCGAAGGTTTTCCAAGACTTTCCTTCTCACCCTCCAGGAGGAGGAGGTCTGAACAGGTTCAGGGTTTGCTGGGAAGACTCAGTCCCTGATGTCTCAGATAAGGAGCCACAGTTGTGCTCTGCCAATATTGTGGAAAGTCATCCTAGACTCAGAAAAGTGTTAAGGAAAATCATGGTGACGTGAGATTGTTTAAAAGTGGACCTGTGTGAACCTCTTGAGTGAGCGCGGAGTACAAAGCATAACTTGTGTTGTGTTTCGACTGTGATGGTGAGATTGTGTGTGTGCTGGGGGACGGCTACTTCCGCAGGAAGCACTGTATACTTTCTTTCCTGACCATTGTTTATGGTCGTTTTTTTCTGATAGACAACAATGGGCAAAAATGGCATTTTGTTTTTCTTGGGGAGGCTGATTATGAAAAGTTTAGTGAGCTTGATGAAAGAGCGAGAGGCTGAAGGGGGGTTCACTGTAGTCCAATCACTACCTGACTAAGAGGGAGGCTGGGAGGGAGGGTCCACATCCTCTTCCCTTCAACATATCACCCACTAAGCTCATGTTAGGACACAGTGTTACACTGAACATATTTTTTAGCCTTTTGACGATATTTGATACACATATACATATATTTATTTGCTTTGAAATTGCTTCAAAAGGGTGTTTTACCATCACTGGTTGTATTTTAAACATTAACTATATACGTTGCATCGCTGAGCAGGTTGGACAGACAAATTGCTTGTTGCTGAAACCTTGTAGCATTGCTTCTGGTTAGGAAGTGTGCAAGATGAATATTACTGCAGAGTAAAAGGCTCGTATTGATTTGTTTTCTTCTTTGAGTTTTTGTAGTAAACTCATTGAAATGGATGCTTTTGCTGTGATTAGTCTTGGACAGTCTTCTAGCTTGGCAAGACCTTGTCTAGACGTAAAATCCAAAATGTTATATTTGGTGAGATCTAAAACTGAAAAATGACGCAACATCAAATAAGGTCATGAGAAACTTACAGTACTTATGAAAACAAAGACAATTCCGACTTTTAATACGTCACAGAAAACCAAATGTTTAAGTTGGCACATGTACTTGACCAACAAGTGTATGATGTTTTTTTACGCTGATGTGTGCTTCTGAAGTTAAATTGTGCAGGAGATGAACAAGTGCACTGTTAGAAACGCAAACTTTCACATAAATCTACATAAAGTAAAAAAAAAAAACATGAATGCATTCAACATACACAGGCATAAATCAACCATACATTTTCTCAAACAATAACACGCATTCCAACACAATAAGATAAGTTCACATTTATTTCCTCAGTGCAGATATACCAGAATATAAATATATTATTGACAATAATGTTCTAAAACATGACATCATTACAAAATTTGCGGTACACCACATTAGTACCTCAGCTACACACAAGACAACTCAACTCGTTGATATGCTGAAGAAATTATGAAGAAGCAGATCAATTTTCGTTCAGAAAATTTTGTTTATCACAAAGACTTTGTGGTGCGTTCATATTTTCTCGCAAATTGCAATTAAATTTGGAATGCATTACAGTGAAAGGCAAAAAAATAACAATTATCCAGTTAAACGAATAAAAGCGGAGATCATGAGCAAATTATTAAAGGTCCGGGGCTCCGTAATTTAACAGACTTTTAAAACATACATGATTAAACTCAATAAAGACGACACAAATGTATCGAGAGGAGTGTGTGTGTGTTTTGTGCGGGGAGAAAACACACACACTGTTCCAGCTCAGCCCTCCATTTTCTGCGAAGGCAGGGGTCGACTGGTTCCTGCGTCCTAATATGGCACATCTTGGGAGATTTTCTCCCTTGAGAGCGCTAGCCCTTGACTTTGATTTCAAGAACAGAGCAGTTTTCCCACAGGAAAAAAAAAAAAAAAAAAGAATCCTTTGGCATCATAAAGAGAACAAAAACAAATGAACGCTCTCTGGCATCAAAATGTCCTAAAAGTGGAAATGTTTCCTTTACCCATGACAGAAGTACCATCATCTATGAAGCAAAACATGCAACGTTGACACCTGTTTAGGCAACGTCCGAGCCTCAAAATCCATTCTCATGTCAAAATATACAATTCCATTAGCAGTTCATAAAACCTACATACACTCCAACTTACAATATCCTTCAGACAGCAGAAATAACCTCAGAAGACAATATCTGAAAATACAGATGTACATGCTTCAAGATCCGGATCTTAACAGAAAATTAAGTAGAAAAACCAACTACAATTTCATTTTTATAGACAGAATTAACTGGCGACCAATGAGAAAAGACATTAGAATCAGTCTGAATTAGAGCAACACGTGGACGGTTTCTCAAAGTTCAACCAATCCAAATGGTTAATTCACAAGCAAGACAGTTTCTTACGCATGACCGTTAAATCTCGGCCATTTCATAAAATGAAAACAGGGATATTTTCTTAAGACAAGAGGGAGAAAACAGTCTTGGGTGAGTCCAGAGCTCCAGGGGCATTAAAAAGTCCAAAAAGCAATCAAGACGAATGATGAAAAGAAGCTTTTTGACTAGACATGCGCCTTTGTTCTGTTTAACGCACATACACATCCATGCATGTGTGCGTACGCACACGGTCATGTGCAATCAATAAAGCAACGGTAAATGGGTAAATGGCCAAACTGAGATACACAAATTCTTTCAGCTCTGGTTGAAAAACAGCACAGGGCCAGAGGCCGTAAGATCAAGATCTACATTTGAACAAACAAGCTGGGACACTAGGAAAGAATAAAGCCCTTTTTCTATTGTGTGTGATATGTTTTCTCTCGCTCTCCATCTCTGTCTAGTGAGTGGAAGTATTGCACAGTGCCCTGCCATGACATAGCAGTTCAGTCTTATACGTCTCCTATCAAAGTCTTGACCAAACACTTACACTTCTTCACATCACAGTATTATAATTATGAAAGCAAGTCTTCAGTCTTTAACTGAAGTAACGTGGCATAGAAACTAGACCCATTTCCAACAGTCATACTACTGGTTTTGGTGATAAATTGAGAGCATTTGTCCATGGTGTCATTTAAAAAAAGTATTTGGGAATATGCCACAATACATAACCATCTCCAATGTAAAACATTCTCCTAAAACAATTTAAGAGAAGGTAAAGGTCATAAATACTATTAGATTTAATACAAAGAGGAATGTAGACTACTTACTAATCTTACTACAAACAATCAATCCATTCGAAAACAATTAATTAATACATTTTGTAGTTCCTCTATCTACATATTACATAACTCCATCAGAAAACACCAATAAATATTGTTACTTTGGTCAGCCAAGAGGACAATGCTATCTGTATAAAAAAAAAAGTTTTAACAGTACCATCCAAATTAGTGAATTTATGATCATAGTCACAGCATGAAATAAAAGACAAAGGGCATGATTTTCAATGCCCTCGATTTTCTTGGCACCTCCACATATTAATTATGTATATGTGTCTATGACATAAAGATAAATAGTACAGCGCAGCTAGATACAGTTTGCTTTTGATTCATTAGGACATGCAGGACTCTATAAAAAAAACATTTGCCTGATAGCAAGTTTTGATATCGGTTTCAGTAGCATTTCTTCTGATCTCCATTTTATCCGTTAAGTGTCCACCACATCAGAGACCTTTACCGCTAAGGCCTTGTTCCTCTTAAGGACCGTATGATGGAATTAAGCAACTAACATCTGTTTTGGTCATGTGTTCCTGTGTTGTGCTTAACTGCATTATACAATATTTTAGGTGTGATTGTGCATTTGGACAGATGTTCCCCATTCCCCTTAACCATTCAGAGTCATTTTGTCCAGCAGACATTACAATCAAATTTAAATCCAAATTGAATCGAATAAAATACTCCAAGTCATTGTCAAACGATGATGTTTAGCCTATAGAATAAGAGTTGAAACTAGGGGTGAAGGGATCTTGTGGGGTCCAGGTAAAAAGTTAATCTCCAGTGTGATCAAGGTTTAGAAATGAGTCCGTCAAAATAGGTCATCTGTTTGTTGTTGTATTACAGCGTTTTTCAAGGATGATGTCCTCCGACTGGAGGCGTGGTTATGTAATCCCCATGGCTTTAAATCAGCAGAAAATGGGAAGTGCATGTAATTGTGGCACTGCTTGCGGGCTGGGGTCGACTTCTGTTCTTTGGGAAAACGGCTTTTTAAAAATTCCAATTGTGACTGCTGAAGGTCAAGACTTGTCACTGGTTCAGAGACAAAAAAAAAAAAACACTGCTGATCTAGCAAACACATTCTTCCACTAAGAGCATGGTAGGAATCAGATTATCCTCAGAAATTCAGAGGCAAGAATCAGATATTACTAGTAAAAACTAATAAAATCATGAGTTCAAAACCAGGTCAGCCCTTGGAAATGCTTTTAATCTTTACAAAGTCTTTGTCCAGAAGATAATTTTAACATCTAGTCAATAACATGTAAGGTTTTAGATCAGTCAAGCAGGGATCCTTCTTTTTCCCCTACATATAAACGAATGTGCGCCAGTTAACAGGAGAAACAGAGACTAATGATGTCACTAATGAAAACTATGCTTTTCGCATACAGACAATATTAGTTGCAATCTAAGAACTTTGCAATCGCGTCTCACAGAATATTTTTCTCCTTTCGTCATTGCTTAATTACTGTAGCAATAACTGCATATATCTGCAAACACTGATGAGAATGGCAGACTCTCACATACAGTAGCTGCCCACTTCATCTTTAATGACCAAGGTCAAATGTCCATTTCTTGCTGCCAGGTAATCCTGCAACAAAACATATCGGAAAACAGACCTTTGTCAACTTGCCCCCATTCAAAATACCTGGCTTGAACTGGGACAGTGCACAGATGCCGAAACAAATCTTCAGTATCCACTTTTAATTTGTCAAGACACTTGCCATCAACATCAAGCTCACTATCTAGCCAAAATATGGTGTTAAACATGGCAAGCAGGCCGCGGAGGTGTTGGTGGATCTCCCATGGACTTCTTGTTGTCACTACGTTGCAGACAAATCAGGCAGAGGCGCTTGAGGCCTTTGCGGAAGGCGGCATTCGACAGGCTGTAGATGAGACAGTTGCAAAAACTATTGCTAATTGCCAGCCATGTGGTTATGAATGAGGCAATAGCATGGTGGTATATCCCTGCGCTCTCTAGTAAAAAGTAAATGATGTAGGGTAGCCAAAGCAGGTAGAACACACTGGTGATACGGAAGAGCACCGTGGCATAGCGCTTGTCTGTGCAGGCTTGCTCACCCGGCTCATTGTCCTGTGGGCCAAAGCGAGCTCTCCGCTCGCTGATCTGCCGAGTGTGCTGCCGACAGATCCGGAAGATATGGGCGTAGGTGAAGCAAACGGTGAAAGCAGCTGGCGCATAGAGGGCCGTGACAATAAATGCTGTAAAAAGGGGCTGGGTGTCCCAGGAAGAGCAACATTTAAATACATCACCGTGGTACCCCGGCTTGCCCCAACCAAAAAAAGAGGGCAAAAAGATGAGTGCCGAGTACAGCCAAATAAGGGTAATGCAAGTGCGAAGACGGCAGGGTGTGACCAGAGCGGTGTAGGAAAGAGGTCGGGTGATGGCAACATAACGGTCGATACTGACGCATGCTAGAGAAGCCATGGAGACGCTCTTCAGCACACAGACCATGTAGCTGAAGACCATGCAGGTGAGTTTCTCATTCACACCCTCCAGATGGTGCAGGAGGGACAAAGAGGGGATAAGACAGCTGACCCCAACCAGCAAGTCTGCATATGCCATAGTCTGTATAAAGGAGCTAGTGGTATGGTGGCTGAGTAACGGGGCACAGTGGAACACAAAGATAACCACCAGGTTCCCGGAGATGATGAGCACTGTCAAGAAGAGAATAACAGCTATTTCCAGCAGGCAGGTGCTGAAGTTCTGTGAGTAGCCAATGTCCAGCAGGCAAAAGGGTTCTGTGCTATGGTTCAATTCAGTTGCGTTCATCTTGTTCAGGGTGCGCTTGGTTGCACAATTAGGGTGCTAGTTCCTTGGGGGCCTAGCTCAGCAAAGGCTGCCCAAAGTATGGCTGCCCCTGATAGACATGGGGGAGATGTCCGTGCCAGGTGGCTTCCATATCAACAGCAACATGATCCACTAGTCCTTAGTGTCCACAGCACTCCTTTTACCAAAGCACGCACATGCAGCGACAGTATCTTGAGGAGAATCAGTCACTACAAGCTGTTGTGGAGGTCAGGTGACGAGTCTAGCTTCAACTCCGGAGCAAACCCCAGCAGTAGAGAACATAAAATCCCCCCTCTTAAATCAGTCCCCTACCTTTCCGGGGAGAAGCACATCTGCGCCTGAGCGGGGCAGGCAGCTGTCAGCACAGGACGCACACAAGGAAAAAAGCAGAGGAAGCTGAGTCCTTGCCACTCTGATCACAGCTCTCAAGCAGTTATTAGTCCGGAGGATCAAGCACAACCAAGCAGCGCTGGAGATTCCTCACAATAACGTAGTCAAATTGTTTATTCCTACAAATCCCCAAAAAATGATGTAATCCAGAGTCTGATGTCTTTGCAGCAACTTCAGCCGTCAGTCGAATGAAGACTGGGGAACCTCTTCTGCACGTGCCAGGCACCCAGCCCCCTCAAAACAATGTGATTGGCATTTCTGAGAAGGGGCTCTCCACAGAGGAGCCAGCGTGTGGAATGTAAATGAAGGATAGAGTGGTGTGATGCAGAAAGCAGTCTCTCTCTCTCTCTCTGTGGCACTGATGTATCCTCCCTTCCCTCTCTCCGCTGCAGCAGGAGCACTCAAACTCCTCCCACCCTTGGCTCTAGCCAGTGAGCAGATGTCGGAGCACAAGCAGAGAGAGGCATCCCCTTCCCTTGTCAATCCATACACTTTTTTGCTCATAACCACCTTTCAATCTCTCAGGAATATGAAAAATGCATTGCCTTCAGATTTTTACAGACTCCCTTAACACGGTCTTTCTAATGTAAAACTCATATTACGGGCTTTATCCTTCCTTTTCCTTCTATTCCCATTGCAATTCCAATGCAACATCTCTCCCTGCACTTTCTCTCTCTCTCCCTCCTATACGGACACATGCAAAAAAAAGCAGGAGTCCAAAATGTCCCAGGCATTTCCAAAGTCGCAGATATAAACCAAGTACATACATTTCTTATTAGATCAAATAAAACTTTTCTTGATATTATAATTCAAATTTTACCCCTGCTTTATGCAGTATCATGGTTCCTACATTGAGTAACACTCCAGCAATGTTTCCTGACCAATCAAGAAGCACTAAATCAGATGCATCCTACACACTCATTTTTCTGGTGTATTTGTTTTATATATCAACATGTTATCAGATGAATTCGGTTCAAAGATGGTGACATCGGAGATTGGCATGTCATTAGAATTCATTTCTGTGATGTCATTTAGTTATGACTCGGGACCATATAATCCACAATTTAATTGGTGCATTAAATTCCAAATTAAATAGATAAATAAAATAAAAAAATTCCTCAATCTTCCACTTGCTCTGCCTCTACAGCAACTCTCATCAATGGCTGATGTTGCCTTTTTATTTTTCAACCAATTATCACAACAGATAAAATCCCATCCTATATTTCTTTCTAGCTCGATGTGCTTCTTCACTTACACTGCAGAGGTAAAATGCATTGTGAATACTTTCATGTTGACAAGAATTTACTGAACTTCTATCTGCCTACATGTCAAATAAAACCATCTATTCTGATTAAGGTCTATAAGAGATAAGAGAAAGGCTGTCCCCACAGTGATGAGAAGGTGTCAGCCAAGTCCAGCCTGACTCAGCAGCTCAGAGAAAACACAGCAAACACAAACAGCACATTCATTCCTTCACAGAGTGAAACAGCAGCTTTACATCAGTAGCAGACAAACTTCCAGCCTCATAAACCTGGAGAACACTGCAGCCGCAGAGGCCAGCCAGAATCCTGCTGTATAGACCACCCAAAGCCTTGCTCCATAAACCCTGCACAATCCCCCGGGTCTAGACCATTCAGCGTGACATTAACCCCACAGAGCAGCGAACCTATTTTTGTACAGACAAGTATGCTACTATTTGCTATATTAAAAGGTCTTCTATTGAACACAATGAAGTTCAAGACTATCTGTTCCCTATTTTGTTAAGTCACGCTTGGCACTGAGACGGATATTTATTGTGGTGTGTTTAGAATGCCGGGACTTGAAGTGAGAAGAGGTGCAGGCTGCTGCAGACTAACAGGCCAGGCTTTGTGTCAGCTGTTTGTTTTAATTCACCGCATGGGGTGGTGTATGAGGAGTGTCTAGAGAAATCTGTGTGTATGTCTGACCTCTGTGTCTGTGTTTATGGACACTGGAACACATCTGGTAATAGTATGAGCCAAAGAAATGCAGCCTGACAAACATGCTCGGGTGTGCAGATGGGTGCAGAGTGAACCAAGGATCCAAAATCTGATGCTTGTTACCATATTGATTGCAGACGATACTTATTTTTTTAACAAAAACTGAACTAGAGCCATAGGGATGGGGACTGACTGCAAGTGTATTGCAGGGCATTATAGAGTTGATGGCATTTGCAAAGTCACAACTGAAAAATCTAGTAGTTATTTAAAGTTCCCAACCAAGTTGGTCCGAAAATGTTTTAAACCAGTGATTTTTTTTTTTTTTTTTTTACCAGGCTGCATTATGGTCCAAATGTGAGTCTCGCGGGCCGCATGCATATCATTTACATATTATGTCACCAATTCAAACCAACCTGATTTATAATATTATAAACTTAATATTATGATATCTAATCGATTACATTCACTGAAATAAATAATTCTACTCCCCATAAATAAAACACATGACGCTGTCGCGAGCTAACCAATTTTGTGAAATTCGGCTCAAAAGTAGTAACAGCACAATGAGTTGCGATTGTAAGATGCAGTCTGTAAGACGTGCACGGGAGCATGACTTGACGTGCGAAATTGCAGAAAATATTTTTGTTGCTCCAAATATGGAAAGCACTTTAGAATTTAATAATATGAGATTCTCTCCAGAGATTTGCCACATTTCTTCAATGAAGGATGATTACTGCGTAGTATGGGTGTTTCCATTTGAACTTCTTCAAGTGAGTTGCGGGGCAAACCGAAAATCCAGCACTCTCCTTCACTACTGATACCGCGACTATTCTTGTTTGTCTTGTTTTCATTCGCTGGCATTTTTCACATTTCTTTTTCTCCCTTAAATACAAATTTGTCCATTTTGATGCTCAATTTTACCAAACTAATGGCTGTTGATGACTATTTGAATTGAATTCTGCCAAAGTGCGCACTTGTATGTGTTCGTTAAATGCGTAACGTTATGCGAGTAGGTGTGCTGATGTCTGAAAATAATATATGAAAAACAAAATAATTGTACATAAAAACATTTGGCTATAGCTTATATTTCTTTAGTACATTTTCAAATGAATGTAAAAACTCAAATGAATTGTAAAACAGTTATTTTTTTAAATTGTGTTCAGCATGGTTGGCCGTATTTGAATTTGTGACGGGCTGCGGGTTGAGAACCACTGCTTTAAACCAACGGTTCCCATTCTCAACCAAGTTCCTGGAGCCCCACCAACACTGCAAAATTTTCACTTTTTTGGCCATTGTCCCAAATTTGTCCCATTTCAGGAACTGGTTTCCTGAATAAGCTGAGTTTGATAATGGAGACAAGCAAATGTGCAGTGTTGGTGGGGCTCCAGGAACTTGGTTGAGAATGGGATCCACTTGTTTAAAGCATATTTCGAACCAACTTAAAACTGATCTACCTTAGCCTGGTGAATCTTCGACTGGAGCCCTACCAACACTGCACATTTGGCATGTCTCCGTTATCAAACTCACTTGATTTTTAACATCTTATATAAAATCAACCATATTACTTTTGCTTAAAGTATTTTTGTTCGAATCCCTAACCTTACCTTAAAGTAATAAATGGAGGTTCACATCACATCACATATGAAAGTTCTGTCATCATTTACTCAACCTCATTCCATTCCAAACCTGTTACATTCTTCAGTGGCACACAAAACAAAGATATTCTGAAGAGTGTTTCAAGTGTTTTTATCCATACAATGAACACCAAAACCTCAAAACAACATAGGACCCCAATGACTTTCATAGTAAGGACAAAAACAACACAGAGACATTTTTCCCAACATCATCTTTTGAGTAATTTCACACCCAACCATCTGTCAGTTTTATAAACCTCACATTTTAATAGTAGTGGTACTGTACCAGTCACTTCCATGGCAACAAGTGTAAATAAATGAAAAGTCATTGGAGTTAGAAAGAATGGTAGTACTTGAGTAATACTGTGGAAAAGGTGAAGGCACTCAGTAAAACTAAATCAAACTTGTCATCACTCAAGTCCTGGTGTTAAGACGTGTCCTGTATTTATGACCCAGCCCTGGTGAAAATCAACAGTTGGCCCAAAAATATCAGAGAGAGGTCTGTCTCTCAAAACCCTGAACATTCTATATTTCTCACTAAATGTTTATTGGAAGTTGAGACAGACCATTTCATCAATGTCACTTTGTTGATTAACTTGCCGTAAGCGTTAAACTATAAAGCAGCCTGCCAGTTCCGTGATAACAACTCAAAATAGAAATGTGGGCTGTCAATGCTCCATTGAATCAAACACAATGGCAAAACTCTGAGAGCATGGCTATTCTTTGTGCTTTTAAGAAATGAATCACCATGGTTCCCAGGCATCAACCACAAACACGCACGTACAAAGCAAATCATAAGGAACATAGAGAGCATTTGTTGTGTTGCAAAAAAAAATTAAAAAACTATAAAATACAACAACATTGGTGTCCGCTGCAGCCTCTGAATTGGCAATAAGGTTAAGAAAACAAATTAATGACTCATTACGCAATGTGAGAGGAAGTGGTTTGCAGTGTGGCTTTCACTCAAAGCCAATGCGGGATCATTTTAGCCCTCTTCTATCAGAGTTTAGAGCTCTAGGAGGGCAGACGGTGTAAAGTACAGGTCTGTGAATACTAAATGAGTGGAAACAAGACCTTTCACCCAGGCTTCATTCTAAAGGCTCTCTGTGAGTCAGCTTAGTGGAGGTCTTGTATAATCTCTTCTCAGAACAGGTAAGGAAATGTAGCAATACTAAAAACAACTGTTTTTCATGAGAAAATTAAATAAAACACTAGTATGCAATAAATAATCAGTTAACTTTTTTTGAAAACAACAATGCTTTATTATTCATTTAATATAATAATTGTAAAAATGTCAAATTTAAGACAATCTGAATGGCAGAAAAGCAAGATACTATTCATATTCTGTTTAAGTGAAGTTTAAAGAGATTTGCTTGATAAAGCACTCAGTGTAACCAATCCAAAGTTGCATGCTCTTCTATACAGATGGGGAAAGTTTTAGGATAGGCTATAACCCATTAAAGGCATATAAAATAGAATATAAAATCCAGATTATTTCTTGGATGTTGGTGCTGGTTTCTGAGTATACTTGTCTTCACTTAATTGGTACCACACTGTGGATTTGACCATCCAGAGAAAACTACAAACCATCCTTTTTTTTTTTACAAGCAATTTTTTCCTAACTCTTGAACAAAGAAATCTTTGAGTATTCACAGTATTCATTCAGCTCCATGTGTCGCAAGAACTGGCAACACCTACTCTTGTCATGACCAATTCTTCTTAAACACGAATGATAACATTGGATCACTACATAAACGCATGCTGGTCTTCAGCACTGCCAGTGTTGGATCAGGAAATTTTCATGGAGATTATTTACTGTTACGCCGTACTATTCTGTTTCCATGTAATGAAACTTTGTGTACAAGACATCCATATAAAACTTTGACACAACATTGATGAACAGTGGAAAAGGAATAAGTTTATGTCTTGGCAGAGTTCCCTTCTTTAGAAGGACTTTAGTGACACAAAAGTGGGTTTTGTTTAGTATGGTACGGCTTGAGAAACAAACCTGTACATGCAGGAGCTGCTCAGCCTGTTGACCTAACAATCTCACACACACTCAAGTGTGTACATTTAGTTTATTTGGACTTTGAGTGGGTGGGAGAGAGGAACATCTTGTAGCCACCTGGGAACTCAATGCTACAGAACGTGAGCATGTAGCCTAACCAGCAAGCTCTAGATACAGCTGTTCAATGGATGTTTCAGGACAACTAACCTGTTAAACTGATGATACACGGGGCAATTATTGAGCAATTTTGCCGGGCAACTTTTTTTAAGCAATGTTGCTTGGGCACTTTCCCATTTCCCAGATAATGGGTAAAAAAAATTCTATCTGGATACTTTAGATCAGTCGTGGGCCCTGTGCCTTTTAAATTAAGTTGCAATTTGTATAAAAAGACTTATCTCTACAAGTAAAATTAGCCAGCAAATCACTGTATCAGAGTATGAAAGACAGGTTTCTTCAAAAGACATTAAACAATTATATTAAGTTATTATTGTTATTAAAGATTAACTATGAATAAGTGCCAGACAATGGCAAAGGTAATGTGAAAGTATTCAATATACTTAGAACGTAAATATTCAATATCAGTCAATAAAAAAAAAAATCATATGAATCAATCAATAAAATCACCAATATATTGGGCATCATAAATATTTTTACATGATATAATACAATAATATAGACAGCAGATGAAATTAAAACAGTGATTTTCATTTCATTTTAGTATGCAATATTCTCTATATTTCTTGCTAAATGGATTTCTGGAAAGGCGTGTATCTTCTAGATGGTAAACTTTCCACATAAACATTTCCATTTTACAGTTTGTAATGCTTTGTTTTGAAGCGCTTTGATAGCTGCTCACTTATGCCGCTCCAAATCACCATCTCTCTCTCGAAAAGCACGATTTACAGTCACTTCTGTCATTGCAAATCACTGCCGGTGTGAACATCCCTTGACTTACCCCCAGTGGGTGAAGTTCAAGCCTTTTCTAGTCACGCAGGATAAAGGAAGCCATAATGAACGTTGTGAATTTTAGTGAAGAGCAGGTTTTTAACAAGGGACAACCAGCTTTCACATTAGAGACAAATCACATTAAGACACAAATGGAACAGATTTCTGAGAATAGAGCTCTTGAATGTTTGTTGGGAAAATGCAGAGACTTCAGCAGAGTAAAAGCTCTTGTTCTCTTGAAAATATCCCAACCACTGTTAGGAACCTTGGGGACATGGTGAAATGACAGACGAGATACAGTACATGCCTCCCTTTGGGTTAAAACAAGCGGTCAAGTAGCACAACTACAACATGCACCGACAGAGTTTGCATGAAGAATTGCTAAACAGGAAGTTATAGTGAATATATGATGCTGCTGCTGGTTTATTTATGTCCTTTTAAGTGAAGGACGCACAGAATCAGCACTCCTGAGCAACTCTCAGGAACTCTAGGCCATCTCTCTCCAAACACAGCAATGCATTTACTTTTTTTATTATTAGTGTGTCATGTGTACTCTCCCATGCCTTGTACAGTGTAGACATAATTATAGCCTTTTCCAAGAAATGCTGTTTAATTAAATTCTTTAGAATCTTGAAAGATGGCCTTTCATATCTGAATGGGCATTTGTTGGTCACATTAAGCAAAAATATGCACTAAATTGAATGCTGAAAATTGTACTGTGAAGAGAGTTGTGCAAAAATACTTTACAAGCTTGTTGGAGCCATGATGCATTGAGCTGTGGTGTTTGTTTGGGTAAGGTTCGAGTCTGGCTTGCACCATGCACTGATCCCATCCCTATCATCTCTATCCAAAATTTTCTGTGCTCTCTTGAATACATATCAGTCTAATAAAGTGTCAAACTCCTCCTAAAAGGTCCATATTCTGTTTCAGTCTTTATTCAGAAAAAGACGTTGCTACTGGAGTATTTCTGTACATAATAAGCATATTGTAAATACACAAAGATGCGCACGTGTACGTGTGTGTGTGTAATGCGGTGCTGAAGTGAAATAGCTGGGCAGTTTGCTAGGCGAATTATAATAGGCCGCCTAATAAAAATAATTATTATTATTTAATACATTAATAGGAGAATGAGCCTAATATCGTCTTCACTATCTTTGATATCTCTGACTATCATCGATACACAATACTACTGTCTATCGGCACAACCCTAGTTTCTATGATTCATATTTCCAGCAAAATCAAGAGTTTTGATTGAGTATCTTGTAGATCTATGCTGACTTGAAATGTTTGCCTGAGATTATGGATTACTGGCTTCTTAAGACCTCAATATATCGTCAGGAGCCACACTTACTAATTCTGAGTTGCATGATATGCTTAAAGTGGCTGTAGCCATTGACTTGCATTTTTATGAATCACCAAGGATGTCAGTTTCAGCTAAAAATCTTTTTTACTGTTCTAATGAAGAAAAAAAGCCACATACATCTTGGATGGCCTGAGGGAGAGTAAATTAACACAATTTAATTTTTGGGGTGTACTATTCCTTTAAGGCTATGTGTCAGAGCTGGGCGATAAACCGATTACGGTAATTAACGAAATATATTTTTCCTCAATTAAACGACAACAAGAGTTCGATACTATGTTTATGCGCCAAAAGCAGAACGAAACCACGCTACTTATTTGAACCGCATCACACGGAAAAACTGTGCTGCGTCATATGCATCATCAAAGTCATACAACAGAAACCTGTTTCATGATTTGAAACAATATTGCAGAAACTAAGAAATACATTTTTACTATTAAGATATTTTTTTTTTTAAGGAAAAACTGTAAACAATAAAAAAACATGTCTGTCATTCAGAGTAATTTAAAACCTAAATGAACAGTCTGGTTTCTACAACCTTCACCTGGGAGCAAAAATTAAACATTAAAGAAGTAAAGATTTGAAATGTATTGTGATAATTATTGATATTGACAGCCATGAAGAATTTTATTGTGATAATCTTTTGTTAGTGTCCACCAAAGCATTTTTAGCCAGTTAAAAAAGCCCATGTGCTCTTCTCAAAACAGCTACCATTGAGCGTTTGAGAGCGAG
Source organism: Carassius gibelio (assembly GCF_023724105.1). Classification (NCBI taxonomy): domain Eukaryota; kingdom Metazoa; phylum Chordata; class Actinopteri; order Cypriniformes; family Cyprinidae; genus Carassius; species Carassius gibelio. The sequence continues at coordinate 17,343,564 of NC_068380.1, read as the reverse complement.
GCACGTTTTTTTTTTTTTTTTTTTTTTTTCAGTTGAGACTCTTTGGTTGCTGTTATACAGAATGTCTGTGGAAGTAATGTAGCAGTCAACATCATGAATTAAATGTATTTTTTTTAAACCATTACTTTCCATATCAGGATTGTTGTGTAAGTCTGTGGATGCCATCTGGTACAGACATTAATACTACATGAGCAGCAATATTAACAACTACTCTATTGTTTTTCAGAGGGATTGTGTCGTTGTGGCATTTGTCCCACCAAAACCTCAGATCCAACCAAACAAAAGCATTGATAAAGCATTATAAGATGCATTAGAGTCAATTCTTTGCTTTGCTTAAGTGATCTAATGGTGCACTGAAATGGAGGATGGGAACTGTATGCCTACCTTAGTGATGAGTGTACGGTACTCCTCCACCAGATGGTCATTGTTATGACATCCGGCCAGTAGCTGCCACACCTCCCCTCTCAAGGCCTCTGGAACACCACTGCGCACCAGCGCTGGGAGCTGTTTGGGTCGCACGGCCAAGTTCAGATGCCTGATGAAACATTACAATACCAACAGGGACTCATGGTTACAAATGCATTTCAACACTACAATTTAAAGGGATAGTTCACTAAAAATGAAAATTACCTAATGATTTACTCCCCCTCAGCCCATCCTAGGTGTATATGACTTTCTTCTTTCAGACGAACACAATCAGAGTTACATTTAAAAAAAATGCACTGGAATATATGGCATATTTATAATGGCAGTGAATGGGGCCGAGATTTTGAAGTCCAAAGAAGTGCATCCATCCATCATAAAAAGTGCCCCACATACCTCCGGGGGGTTAATGAAGGCCTTCTGGATGAACATTTTTGGGCTTCAAAATCTAAACACCCATTCACTGCCATTATAAAGCTTAGAAAGGCCAAGAATTTTTTTAATAAAACTCCAATAGTATTCTTTTGAAAGAAGAGAGTGATATACACCAAGGTTGGCTTGAGGGTGGATAGGTGGGAGGGAATTTTCATTTTTGTGTGAATTATCCCTTTAAGACCATGTTGAGTTTTCCCTAAGCCGATTTTGACATGAATTAAAGTTAGTCACGTTGACCAGTGGAAGGCTGCTTGGTTTAAATTGCCTTTTAATTGAGCTGTGCTTCATAGAAGGCTATTATATTGACAAGAGACCTTTTTGCCTGTGTGTGTGCTCATATCTATACACTTAACTAGTTACGTTTTTAGGGAGTACGCAACATTGTAATGCATTACTTTTAAAAGCAACTTTCCCCAACACTGCACAGCACATTAACAACAGACCAAATGAAAACCTCAGCTTCCAAACAAGGAAAGCCAAGGATTTAAAGAGGAGGACAACGAGGGACTAGATACAGATGTGAGCACAACACACACAAAGACACAGCTGTGTTCTTCAGGGTGCAGAGACAGCAATTCAATTCCTGGGATCTTTAATTGAATTCATCTCGAGGTTTTGATTAACAGCAATAACAGTAATGGGAGTGGGAAATAATCTTAATAAGACCCTTATCTGAATTTGACCATCCCCTCCCCCCAAATCTTTCCAATCCTCTCTTTAAGTGCTCCACATTACAATATCTCTCTCTTTTCCCTCCCATGAATGAATTCTTGAATTAGAAATGGTGTGTGTGTGTGTGTGTGTGTGTGTGTGTGTGTGTGTGGGAGATATTTTTTGGTGGGAGATAGAAAAAAAGAATGTGTGGGATGTCAAGATCTTGATTTTCAGCCTGTTATTTAGCGCTTCCCTTCATAGAAAGGCATACAGCAGCAGTTCAGCAGTGTCAGGAAGAAAGAAGCGGACAAGACAACCTCTAATCTAAATGTGTATATGCTAATGTACAACAATTAATCTCTACAGGAATCTGCACAAGCTTTGAATCCAACCCACGGCTCGTTAACAACAGTCCTGCGGCTCAAAGTCTAATTTTTTATCTGCAAAAACCTGCATAAATTTACACCTGCCGCTTATCACGATCTAAAATTAAGACTCTACAAATGCACCAAATGAGAGTAAATAAGGATACATTAAACCCTGACAGTGCGTTCACAACAGACGCGACTTGCGCGAATAAATCTATTCGCGCGTAGTTGGGTGCTTGAACATTTTGAGTTTATCCGCTTCATTCGCACGTGAAATTCGCTCGACTTTGTCCTTGATTCTTGTTTCAGATTTTTCCTCCACGCACTACGTCGTAATCACGTCACTACTAGAGCAAGCTCCTGATTGGTTAATGTGTCGCGAAATTGTCAAAGTTTCGATTTTTCAAAACACCCAAAACACTCAATTCGCACCGTGTCATTTGCGCTGCCTCATTCGCGCGAATCGTGCGGCAGGTTGTCTATTCGCGTCTTTGCATTGACTTAACATGTAAATCACTCGTGCTTCATTCACGTCTGGTGTGAACGCACCACGAGCCTTCGTTTACACTTGTTTTCAAGCACTCACCATTTAGACAGTAAATCTCCCCAAGTTTCCAGAATTTTTTCGCCACATTCCTTAGACACGTCTCCAGATCCACTCAATAATGGCTCGTCATTGTCTGGGAGGACGGTGAGAGAGGGAGAGAGACAGAATGAGAGAGCTTCAAAGCTTCGGTCAAATCTCCCTCTCTATACAATATCTACAATGTAAGTTGTGCTGAAAAGAACCACTCGTGAAGTCATGATGATATGAATGAGAGCCGATGGCCGCTCACCTTCCTCTTCATCATCCTCAGGAGGAGAGGGCACCATAGAGCCGTGAGAGCCGGACGACAGGATGCCGGGGCTCGCTGTGGTCTTCCTCCGCTCTCTCTCGGTCTCGCTCTCTAAACTCACCACTTCATACAGCGTGTCTGAGTTACTCTTCCTCTCCGTGTTCTCCATCTGCAGGCACCGTCAAACACGCATTTATTTTAAAGACCATCTCAGTTCTTGTCTCAAAACCTATACTTTGAATGTGAATGCGGTCTCAAAATGCGAAAAAGAATTGACATTGTGGCCAAAACAGGAGGATTTCGAGTCACAGATGTTCGGTTCTCTAACAAATCAAGGCCTGTAAAATGTCAGGCCCAGCGCTGAGCTCGTCCTCACCGGTCTGAGCTTGAGATAGAAGCTCTCGGTGTAACTGCGTTTGCTGAAGGGCCAGAAGAGTCTATCGTTGGGTGAGCACACTCGAACCCGCGTCTCCAGCAGGAAGCGCACAGGCTCCTCCACCTCCGTGATCACCAGGTCCACCGCCGTCGTCATGTACATGAACTTATCTGTGTCACACAGGTTAAAGAACAGCAGATGTCAGAGGATGCACGAGTATGTTTTGATGACCTCTAAGAACATCTACTAGGGATGCACAATAAATATCTCCCAATATAAATATTCATAGAGGTCATCAAAACATACTCATCTTAGTGGAGTTAATGCTTCATGTCATTCGCAATCATTTCTTGATTTCCAAGTTTGGCTAAGAAGAGGAATTATTCAATAAAAACAGATTTTATTTGTATAGTGCATCGTATATAGGATCCCAATCAAAGTATTCCAAACGTAAGGGGAAAAATGTACAAGTATTGCTATTAAATAATTTAATAATAATAATATATTTGAACAACACCTGCAGATTGAAGTACTTCAAAAATATATATAAATATATAAATATATATTACTTTTGTTGTTATTATTAAATAAAAATACATGTTATTCGTAAAATGTATAATATATCAAATCCCGATCAAAGTACTGTAAAAAATGATAATAATAAATGTTTTATTTGTATAGCACCTTTAATACATCAAATCCAAATCAAAGTACTTTCGAAAATCAAGGAAACTCTTTAAAAATATGTATTTGTAATAATAATAATAATAATAAAATTGTAGCACCTTTACACACAAAATCCATCTCAAAGCACTTCAAATATCAGGAAAAAAATGAACTGTTAAAAATAATATTTTAATTATTAATATCATTAATGTTGTTATAATAATAATAAAATAATAATAATAATAAACTATAAGATTATAAAACAATTTTAATAAGTGTTATGTGTGCAATATAATTAAGTATTATTATAATTGTTATTATCAAATAATTTATTAATAATAATAATAATAATAATAATAATAATAATAATATATTTGTATAATGCCTTGGGGAAAAAATATTACTTTTGTTGTTGTTATTATTAATTATATACATATATATATATATATTCATATAGTGTATCATATATCAAATCCAGATAAAAGTACTTCAAAAATCAGTGAAACTAAAATAAATAAATAATTATTATTACTAAATAAAAATACATGTATTTGCATGGAAAGATAGTACAATCTGAATGTTTAGAGTCTGTCTAATATCAGTTGGAGGAATGTTCCAGATCTCTTAAGCACAACAGCATGGTTTAAATAACAATAATCCAGAGAATGAGCATCAGAAGACCTCAGACGATGATTGGGAACACAGCATGTGTCTGGTTCTGTACCTCTGGGCGTCTCCTCGTTCACGGCCTGAAACTGAGGAGTGTTGGGATTCCAGCTCCCTGTGATGATGTAAGACTTCCCATCCGAACTCTTGCCCATTGATTCCTAACAGATGAGGAGAGCCAAGAGAAAGAGAGGAGAAAACAAAAGTCAAACATAATCCTGACTTCACAGACATTTCATCCGCGGCTTTGATTCACTGATGGTAAATTAACCAACAGAGGACAGACCCGGCCAACATCCTACCTCATGACAACATCCTCACATGGTTCAGAACTGGGTGTTAATATGAATGGTACACAGGCGCGTTTTACATTTTAAAAAAAGTCATTTAGTTTTCTGTTTGTCCTTTTACTGCATCCTTGCTTGACGCTAATGCCAGATTCCCAGCCGCTGGCCACAGAAAGATATACAAGTTCCCACAGAGATGGACTGATACAATTCTACAGATACAGAATTCTGCAGACTTTCCTGGAAATCAGTGAAGGATATGCAAGGAAAGGTCTACAGGTCGAGTCAGAGTTTTGAACTTGAAACGCTACTTTTTTTGCTGCTTTGAACCCAAATTAGAAAATATTTCAACATGCCTTTTTTTAAATATTAAATAACTTTGTAATTTCCTCTATCAGCTCAAATAAAGCTGTGAAAACATCACTGTGAAAACCTGTTAATTTTTTAACTGTGTTAACTGGTTAATTATTAGTGCAGTTTTGCAGTAAAATATAATTTAATTTCAGTCTTTTGCAAAAACTAGATAATTTTTGAATTACAGTAAAAAAATAAAAATAAAAATAAAAATTCAAAAGTCCCAAATCGATACCATTTTATAAACCAGTTTTATTTTTTATGACAAGTGTTAATAAAAACGTTTTATGTTACATTTTCTGTTAGTTCGTATTTTTACAGTGCTGGTTTTTACCGTAAATTTACCGAGATATTCTCTTACAGAGTAGTCCTGGAATGTTTTTGAACCCCTTTCTAGATTCCTGCATATATTTGTGATCAGCTCTTCATTCTAATCTGGGATACTAAGCATTATAAAGCAACTGATTTAATAAAGTAATTTACAGATGGAGTAAAGCTTAATGATGTCTAACATCACCTACCAGGTCGAGCAGGTGCATATCACTGTTCTTTACGTTCTTGCCTGGGCTCAAAAGCAGACCGAAACACCTGAAACACAAACACGTGCCTGACTGGAACTTGACAGATCAGCTGTAAAACTGCAGATTCACACACCCATCTGCGGGTGCGGAGCCTGAGAAAGCATACAGAAACAGGAAAGCACAGCTGTGCGTTCAGGCAGGGCTGGCTTCAGTTCAACACAACATCAGTCACCGCAGAGAAACCCCATCCTACATGTTCTCATGGCCCGAGAGGAAGACTTGAGCACAGAAAACACATCACTCAGGGCATGTTTACCATTAAAGAATGAATTATTGGTTGTTGAGGGAGACGCGAGGCTCTTCTGGGTGAGGGAAGCACGTACCTCTCGATGGCCAGCTCTTTGTTGGACGTCTGCTGGACGTAGATCACAATCTTTTTGTCCATGCCTGGCCTCAGTTTGAAGCTCTGTCTGTCCTTGTCCTTTGATACGGCACTGTTGGTCACAAACAAAGTTTTCAAATTCTTGTTTGGGTGAATCGCACGTGTCCAGATTTTACCATAAAACGAACAGATTTGGTTATTATTTTGATCACAAGTAAGCAATAATCTCCATTACTCTCAATGGAGATTCTTATTACTCCTATTAGATCATCATTACTGTCGTAAAACAATTTTTAGCATTAAATAACCATATTTGGAAGTAAAAGCTTGGCATAAATCATCAATTCAAAGCACAATTGTTTACAGTCAAGTACATTTTTTGTTGGTGTTTAAAATTGTGAGTGTCTGACATTGTGGTCAAAATGTGATAATTTATTATTATTCATACAGTTTGTCAAATTGTAATTATTTATATATAATTCAGATGAATGAGTTGTTATATTTTATTACCATTTTCTAAACTATGGCGAACAAACTGTGAGAGTGTGTGAAATGTTGTCTGATTAAACTTTGGTTTGACTGGATTTTAAGATGTTTTTTATTCCTGTGATGTAAAGCTGAATTTCCAGTTTTCAGAAATCATTCAGAAGACATGCTGATTTGCTGCTCGGGAAACATTTCTGATTATTATCAATGCTGATAACAGTTGTGCTGCTTCATATTTTTGTGGGTACAAAATATACGCACATTGATGCTATATAATAAAGATGTTTCTTTAAAAAGGAGCAAAAAAAAAAAAAACTAACACTAAACTAAATATTTGGCAAAATGAACACACATATCTTGTGTCCAAATAGAGCGAAAGGGCCTTTCAAGGTAAATTTGTCAGTTTTTCCTGTTGTGTTTATCCAAAGTGACTTGCAGTCCATTTATAACAGGGACAGTCTCTCTGGAGCATCAAGCTCATGCTGATGGAGACAGTGCAGTTATTTTGGCCACTTTTCTCTCTTTTTGCCTTTTCTGTGCAGCATTAAAAACCCAGTTTAAACACTGCTGCTAAAAAAACTCTAATACTGACAAACTGAAATTTTATTATTATATTTTTACACTGAAATAATATACATTTAACATAATATAACATAATATAAGTAATAATATAAAAAACATAATTGGGAGCTATGGTGTTGTTCTTTATGTCAATGCTGGTTACATTTAAAAATGTAATGTTTTTTTTTTTTTTTACAGTTGCATGTGAACAAGTCACCGATCAAAGATCTTTCCAGTGCGGGTCTGTGTAGAGCGGAGGGATGAGTCCAAGATGGAAGAGAAGATAAATGACAGGAAGCATGCGTCGACACTTCTGATAAAGAGAACAAGACGAAGGAAGTGGTGGAGGAACAGCAGATTGAGCTATTTTTATCATTTCTCCTCATAAAAGCATTCAGATGACTTCCTCAGGCTGGAGAGCAGAAATAACACCTAATTGAATTATTCAGTTAGAGACGAGAGCGCTGGGGTTAAACGCCGATGTGTGCGGGAGAACAGAATCAACTTCAATGGAAGGAGAGAAACAAGGTGATTCACCTAAACGTGCCCTTCCCATCATCCTCTTTGATCTCCAGGCTGACGGTGAAGGTGAAGACGTCGCTGTCCGGCGTAAGGGGCGGAGCCTTGGCTGTGAGTGGTGTTTTATTGGCTGATCGGCGGAAAGCTGTGGCAAAGCTGTAGAGTATTCGGCTGACCTGCACACACACACACACACACAGTGAGGAGTCACAACAGTCTCCAGTGACAGGCTCACTGTCGGACTGTTCTCAGGTTTTCAACACACTCATTAGTGCACACACACACACACACACACACACACACAGATATGCACCTGACTGCTGCATATTTTACTTCACACACAACCAGTTTGTTTCAGGATGGACGACTGGCCGACCAACAATCGACTAGTCATTTATTGTGCTAACAGAGTCAGTACAGTAAAACTCTAAAAGGTTTCATCTTTTTAAATCATCACTGCCGTGACTGTTCATATAGTATTCATTGGCTTAAAAATAACCTAACAGCTATAAACACTTAAATGCACTTGGATGCTCATTGCTCAGTTTTGCGCCAGTCTGTATTTGACTCTTTCTTATGATGGCTTTGATAGTTTTGTGCAATAAAAGTATATATATAGGAAGCCTATTTACCTGAAGAATGTTACATCACTGAAGGCAGTGCTTAGTTATTACTTTTATATACATTTATTTGTGTTATTTCCGTCAGTCAGAAAGCAATTTATATATAATATATATATATATATATATATATATATATATCACAGCTGAACTTGTCACACATAATGGAAGCAAAAAGTTGATTTGTGAGCATTTCTGATAGCATAGGACAAATACTAATAACAAGTGCCCCCTCTTCAGGCTAAGCCATGAAACTGCAATTCTATCAGCAAGACAAAAAAAGTGTCACAAGACAACTTTCCAGAGTCTCACGAAGAACAGGCCCAAATTGTATTTAACCACAAAATCAAAAGAAAAGAAAAGAATACATTAAAATGTTTAACGTTGTGCTTCTTATTACGATCAAAATACACTGCCCCCCAGAAATCTTATAAAGAAAAATAATCTCAGTATCATAAGAATAATACTAAACTCATCTTATCCGAATTCATTCATTCTTTCTTTCTTTTTTCTTTCATTTTTAAATACGGTACAACAAATACTATCAGGATATATATTGACAACTGCATTTTATAATATACTTATCAAGTGTTTTTTTTTTTTTTAACTAGCTTATCCATCATGAAATTGTGTCACAATGCAAAGGAATCTTAATGGTCATAAAACAAGATTCATTTTCAAAAACACACACACACACACACACACACACACAGTATGCAATATTAATAATATATGTTTTCTTTTGTCAACTTTGACATTTGGGTCAATTTTTCGAATTTGAGATTTATACATAAACTGAAATCAGAATAAATAAGCTTTCCATCGTTGTATGGTTTATTAGGATCTGACAAAATTTGACTGAGAGACTTTTAAAAATCTGGAATCTGAGGGTGCAAAAAAATACTGAGAAAATCACTTTTAAATTTGTCCAAATTAACCACTTAATATATTTATATTTAAGGTAGGAAATTTACAAAATATCTTCATGGTACATGATCTTTGCTTAATATCCTAATGATTTTTCTCATAAAATAAAAATGTATCATTTTGACCCATACAATGTATTTTTGGCTATTGCTACAAATATACCCCAGCGACTTAAGACTCCTTTTGTGCTCCAGGGTCACATTTCTTGACGGTCCTTGTAAAAATCATCCAAAACTTCACAAATAACATACCACAAACTCTTTTAAGAAATGCATGTGTGCAGTTATTAGTCTCACCGCCTCCTGGATCTCACAGCGGAAGACGTGGATGCGGAAGATCTCAGTGTTGTAGTGGCTCTCGGTGAAGGCGAAGCAGTCGCTCTCCGGCGTGCCGTCGTGGCCGCGGACACAGAAGAGGATCTTGTAAATGGGGTAGTTGGCAATCTCAGCGCTGGTCTGAGGGTCCAACAGCCTGATGGGACAATCAAGAGTAAGATGATTTGATGCATTACAGGTTGCGCTGTTTGAACCAGCAATTTTTTGTTACTTCTATTGCTAGCTTCCTAAAGTACCTGACGGTGCCCTCTGAGACTCCGGGCACAGAGAGGGTGACGTCCAGGGGCATCTGGCACTGGCTGCGGAGGATGCTGACCATACGCAGAGCCTCCACCTCACTGCGCGGGGCGTTCACTGACGCACAGCCTAAATACGTCAGCTTACTGAACACCACGCTGTCTTCATCTGGGACAGGGGTCCCGGGACTCAAGTCGGAGGGCTCATCTAGAAGCAGTGATGGGAGGAGAGATTCAAAATTAAACGTTTACATATAAAGTATCTGACAGTGTTTTGGACTCTCTTGACTTTCGATATCAATGCTTCTACTTGTTTGAAACTCTTTTTTTTTACACCAAAACATATAGTGCCTCTGTATGAATTTTCATTACTAGAATTTAACAGGTGGGTATGAGTCTTGATAACAAATGACCAGCTGATGGCACTGTCTGCATATGCATTTTACTATTTCTACACACTTTTCTTTTAATGCAAACCCAAGACAAGATTTTAACCTCGATGAAAATGGGTATTTGGGTTTTTATTGTCTGAACGCAAAAAGTTCCAGAAAACAAGAACAAAATAATTAAAACAATGATAAAATAATTTAAAAACAATACAAAAATAATTAAGAAATAAAAATGTAAATAGATAAATTAATAATAATAAAATTTGCTGTGGTGTGAAAAAGGCTTTGTTATCTATCAATCTATCTATCTATCTATCTATATATATATAAAAAATTTAATATTTTCTCAAAGATTTCTCAAAGAGGTGATCAGTCTGTGGCACTCCTGAGGTGTTATTGAAGCCCAGGATGCTCTGATAGCAGCCTTCAGCTCCTCTGTATTGTTTGTCAGATGTTACTTATCTTCCTCTTCACAATGTGCCATAGATTCTCTGTGAGGTCCAGGTCCAGTAATATCACTTGAAAATCCCGCTTCAAAATGAAATTAGTATCTCCATAAAGCTTGTCAACAGATGGAAGCATAAAGTGCTCCAAAATTTCCTGGTAGATGGCTGCATTGACTTTGAACTTGATAAAACACAATCGAACAACACCAGCAGACGTCACGGCACTCAAATCATCACTGACTTCAGAAACTTCACTCTGGACTTTGGATTCTGTGCCTCTTCAGTCTTCCTCCAGACTCTAGACCTTGATTGCCAAATTAAATGCTAAATTTACTTTCATCTAAAAAGAGGACTGTAGATCACTGAGCAACAGTCCAGTTCTTTTTCTCCTTACAGGTGAAATGCTTCTGATAAATTTTTCTGGTTCAGGAGTGGCTTGGTTCTATGAATGTGACTGCTGTAGCCCTTTTCTTGAAGACGTCTGAGTGTGGTGACTCATGATGCACTGACTCCAGCTTCAGTCCACTCCTCGTGAAGCTCTCCCAAGTTCTTGAATCGGCTTTTCCTGACAATCTTCCCAAGGCTGTGGTCATCCCTGTTGCTTGTGTACCTTTTCCTACCACACTTTTTCCTCCTAGTCAACTTTCTATAAATATATTTTGATACAGCACTCTGTGAACAGCCAGCCCTTTCAACAATGACCTTCTGTGCCTTACTCTCCTTGTGGAGGATGTTGATAATCATCTTCTGGACAACAGTCAAGTCAGTAGTCTTTCCCATAATTGTGGTTGCATATTCTAAACTAGCCCAGGAGGTACCTGGTATTTATACTCAAAATTAATCAAACTAATCAATCTCAAAATGGAATATTCAAATTTTTTGAGATACTGAATTTTTAATTTCCCTAAGCTGTAAGTCATAACCATCAGAATTAAAACAAAAAAACTCTAGCAATATTTCAGTTTGTGTTCAATGAATGTGTGTGTGTGCTCTTGTTTTTGTGACATATCAGGACACAACTCTGTATAATGACATGGGTATGACACTGGTATTACAAGGAGAGGGTGACTTATGAGGACATAACCCATGTCCCCATTTTTCAAAACGCTTATAAATCATACAGAATGAGTTTTTTTGAGTTTCCTGTGAGGGTTAGGGTTAGGTGTAGGGTTGGTGAAGGGCGATAGAATATACAGTTTGTACAGTATAAAAACCATTACATCTATGGGATGTCCCCACTTTCACAAAAACAAACGTGTGTGTATGTGTTTGTGTATTTATATATAAAATTAATAAACAGTGATTTTTTTTTACCCATGTGTACCCCTATAGGAATATATATAGGAAATCGTGATCTTTTATGTTTATTATTATTTTATTTGTATTTACCCCTGTAAGATCTCTCGTTGAGTTCACTTTCCTGAGCTCCCTGGATGGGCAACACTATCTCAAGTTTAGGGGGTACTGGGCCAGACCGTGGTGGCACAGCTGTGGTGGGATAGCCATGCTCAACCCCTCCCAGATGGTCCGGTCCGGCTACTAATTCAGTTACTGAAGGGTCCATCAGCACATCTTCCAGCTCCTGCTGTAACTGCTGCTCACTGCCGTTCCCCACGATCTGCACACACACACACACACACACACACACATCAGCGCGTTCAAATTCAAATTTTAAGTGCACGAGGCAGCCTCATCAGTCATTTTAATGTGTTTGTTAGCTGATGCAGTTGAACCCAGTATGTGGTGCTGCTTTTTTCATTCAAAATACTGCAGAGAAGGAGAACATCAATGTTGAGAAGATTTAGATTACATCAAAACTGAAACCAAGCCATTCACACAGAATGAATACTTTGCACATTTTACACAAGGGATATCTATCACTGCTGCAGTCACGTCCCGCACAAGAGAGCTGCATGTTTAGAAAGCCCTCTAAAATTAATGCAAGTTCAACTAAAAACAAAAAAATGTATCGAGACATTATGGCAGGGTTTGTTTTTTTACCCATCCCATTGCATGTTTTTAAATGAAAAACTACTCTTTGTGATTGGCTTTCAGCCCTTTGTATTAAACTATGCATCCATACATGATGATGTTTTGTTTATAATTGTTTAAGCAACTCAATTAATTACATTACATTTTGTTTACAAACATATGCACTTTTTTCACAGTCTTATTTTATTGCTATGAATAAATGTGCATTAGTAAGATTTTGCACAATGCACCATCTTGTGGCCAAAAGACTTTACAAAAAAACAAAAAAAAACATAATTATTAAAATTAACAATTTATTACACCCTCTGGCATGATTGAAGGGATTTACACTGCAAAGGTGCCACAGAGGCAGTTTTGAGGTGACATTTAGGAGTCATTTCACAGACTGATTATGTTGCTTAGTGGAGGCATAAATAAATCTACACAGCATTTGCATGGGCTGATGTGGGTCAGGCATAATTTTTTCTGGCTTTAATGCGGTTTTGCGTCTTTACATAGAATTTTGTGCAGGCACAATGCAGTCTTAACTCAGATGTGTAAAGACATCTTATAATGCATTTTTGAAGGTAAATTACTTGGCCATGAACTATTTGACACACCATGCTGAGGTTGGGCACGTTCCACAGTTTGGCCAGTTTTCATGGTGTGTTCTGCACCACTGACACTAGTCACACCTCTTCTGGGACTTTTTACCTGATTGAGCACGTTGGAAAGGACAAATGGAAGTGACAAAAGCAAGCAAACGACACACACAGATGGCTATCCCTTATTTAAATCCTACTTGAGCATTCAATATGATCAGTGTGTTTCAGTTTTGATTCGACTCCACATCAGGAAGTTTGTAAATCAGCAGATCTAAATTTCATTGGCTGAAGAGACAGAATGTGTGATCTGTGTTGAATACAGCCATGAAGAAGAGAAAGATGATCTCTGAACACATAGGAGCTGCATAGAGGTACTAGCATTTACTGTACACTGTTGTGACTGGACAAAGATGCCTAGAATGAGGGAAACAGTGGAAGCACCAGACACAAAACAGCAGCCTAGAATCATTCTACTAAGCAGTGCACAATCACATTGTCATACTCCCGCTTACATCCCACACTCAGCTGCTGTACATGCTGATGAAGCTGCCAATCAAACTGATCAGCCAATCAGACACAAGGCACAGAGACACAGTATGAGCACAAAGCCACAGAGGAAGAGAGAGACGGATAGATAGATAAAGACTGACCTTAAAGCTGACCCCTTCCTCAGAAATCACCTGTGTAACAAACAGAAGGTTTAAGAGACGTCCACAGAGCTGAGAGAATGGTAACGAATGGGTTAACTGAGAGAGAGCGTTCTCTACATCATGGCCAATGGACTACCAGAGATTGACAACCAGCAGAAACATCTTCATTTTTAACTGCCACAGGAAATCATGAATTGTTCTGCATAATGTGATGATGCCATGTAGTGGAAACAGCAAGTGTAAAACCCCAACTATTACCCAGTTATTACAAACCCACTATTCTTTCAACGGAAGAACACAAAAAATATATTTTGAAGAATGTGCACGCTGCCCTTTTTCATACATTTTGAGTGACTTTATTTCTTGGTAAATACTTGGTAGTTTCTTTTTTCGCAGTAGAAATATGAGAGTGGGTGAATGGTGAAATGTTCATTCAGGTTGACCTATTCATTTAATACAGAATGTGACAAATAAAGACGAGCATCATGGAAAAAAAGAAAGAAAAAAAAAACTCCAAAGTTGGCTGGTCCACAGCCATGATCAAATGCAAATATGAAGGAACAGACTTCACAAGCCAATAAAAAGAACAAATCCACCAAATCAGAACGCAAGAGTGACGGTGAAATGAACATTCAAGAATCAAGACCACAAGATCTGAAAACAGGGAAGACTCTAGCGGCGTGGTTGAAACCTCCAGAATGAAAGAGACCTGTACAGATGCAACATCTTATTTTGGCCCACCATAATACTGTGAAGAAGAAGTGTGATCATTTGAACATAAAGCTAAAGGGCATTTGCAGAAAGTGGTACATGGACAAAAAACACACTGTGGTGCCGAAAAAGCAAATTAGAAGTGTGAAAAAAAAAAATCAAAGGTGATGGACCGAAATCTCAGCAGCATTCATATTGTGTGGAATCAAATGAGAAACGGACAAGTCAGGCTAAGCACATGGAATGAGTGTGCAGTCCGCCTGTCCTCAAGACATCGACTGTCTTCTTAGCACCTTTTAACAAAGTTAAAGATAGGTTGTGCAAACTGTACTTGCTAATTAAATTGATGTGGTGATTTATCAATCAGGGGAATGTTTGTTTTTCAAAATTCCAAGTAAACAGTAGTGCCCTTAATTGAACAATCACCCATCTATAGTTCACAGATTACAGTTTCTCCCTATCTGTTTTCTATCTACTCTTACCTTCAGTCCTGTCTTTTCATCATCGCTACCATTATTAGTGGAGGGGGTCTCGTCCCCCAGGCGGGACACCAGGACAAAGTCCTCACTGTTGAGGGTGGACACAGAGTCGGAGGACACGCTAATTTTCCCCACCGAGGCCTTGTCATCCATGACTGCTAAATCAAGCCGGGCGCACTCATGAATGGCGGTTTAATGAGCAAAATTACCTGGAAAAAACAAAGAGATGAAAAAGCAATGAGGAAAGGAAAAAAGAAAACATGAGAGGAGCTTGCACGCCTATGATTGTTTTGAACGCATCCTTTGTGAACTGCAAATATAGTTTGTGGTTCTTTACACTGCAAGTTTCAACTGTTCTACAAGTGGCATCATTTACATGCAGAGCTAATTACGGGAACGTGGTGTCTGCAGAGCGAACTTTGACAGCAGTGCAGGCTAAAGAAGCAGAGAAGTGAGAGGAGTACACTGTAAAAATGATAAAGAAATGGCAGGGAAAGATACTCATATTATAGAGACACATCAAGGGCTCAAAATGAACAGGGCACCAAACCAAATGGCAAGAAAATAAAATCAGAGATACCTGTTAACTTTATTAGAAACTACAGTGTGTAGTATGTGAAAGCCCAATTTGAAGGTGATATGTATAATTTAAATAAAATATTTTTTTTTTTTTAAAGACATCCAAACTGTTCATTTTCATTATTTCCCCAGTTATAATTAAAACTATATCCCTTACGCATAATTAAAACTATGCGTAATTTTCTTTAATACAGTATTATTACAATATGATATAATACAATTTTTGCAACAAATACTTGCATATATACTTTTATATATATATATATATATATATATATATATATATATAGAGAGAGAGAGAGAGAGAGAGAGAGAGAGAGAGAGAGAGAGAGACAAGTGCAGTTTTCTATGTTGTGTTGTGTTCATTTAGAATTATTTATATAATATTTCAGTATTTATTAGGGCTCGGCTGATCAATTAATCGAAATTTCAATTTGGCTTGATGTGATTATTAAATCACATAGGCTGTGATTTCGAATGAAATAAATGTATGCACAGCGTCAGTAAATGCTGCTCATCTCTGCAAGCGCTGTGAGGTTGAGCTGCTTATAACGTGTATAATCTGATTTATAAACATTCCAAACATCCTCTTCAACTTCATGAGAAGCATTTATAAACATGTTGTTGAGAACAACAATTTTCTGATCTGATGTAGCTCCGGTTTACAGAATGAGGCACAACATATATTCTATACTGCAATTAAGGCTACCCATTAGCATTGCATTATAAAGTTATTTTATTGTTATGAACAATCCCAGAGAAAGCGTGAACACAGATAAACCATTTTTCAAATATATTTCTATTCTTCCTCAGGAGAAAGCGATTTGTGCTAGGGCAATCATGCTAACCTGCACCCTATCCACAGCTCTTCTGTTGCACATCTTTCTTTTTCTGTCAGTCAGCTGCCAACAAAGCTGACTTTACTCCAGCCTTTGCTACTCGGCCAGCTCCAAGTCCTTTAGGCTTGACTGAGTCCTGGATTAAACCTGAAGACACAGCTACCCTTGCCACTCTTTTCAACAACTTCTCCTTCACCCACATCCCCATCAGGATGGTAGAGGCTCATTTCCGAAAGCTAGAAACACCTCACATCCTCTTACAGCTTTAACAATACAACCCTCTACGCACACTATAATTGGCATTAAATATTTTAGCTTCCTCACCCGACTAATATACTGTACTATTTTACACACACAGAATGTATTTTACTCCAAATCTGCTTATCTTTGTCTCTTTACCCTGTCGGTGGAAAGACCTAACTCCCTCCAGACAGACAAATCCCTGACAATCTTCCAGAAACAACTGAAAACTCATCTCTGCTGTGAGCATCTAACTGTATCTCCTAAAAATAAAAAAATAAAAAATTAATGCATTCTTGTAAAGAAGTAGTGTCTATTTAGAGTATATTTTTAAGAACGATTATACAATTCAATAATGAACACTTCAACTTTTAACTTGTAATGCTTTATAACAGGGTTTAAAGAAACAAAACATCTTCATTGTGAACAGAAAACCTTTACTACTGCTCACTGATAAATCTAAGTAGGTTTACTACTTCTATTATGTGGAAAAGAGCAGCTTGGACATTCTGCTAAATAACTTCTTCTGTGATGAATAAATGATGATATATTGTTATTTTGGGATGAACTATCCCTTTACACAAATGGTAGCAGGAGAGACGTGTGTCGCGTCACAGGTCAGTGGGTTCAGGCTGCAGGGATACAGTGAAAGAGGACGTTGAATGGCAGGTCGTTCCTTTGTGAATGAGCTTTGGTTCCCTGACTGGGAATATTGTGCTCTGTCCTAATGGAGACCAGGAGCAGTGCTACACCCCGGGGAGCAATGACCAGAAACAGAGCAGAGTGTATTGTGCTACTGGACTGGTTAAAACGACTGACTTCATATCCTTGTTCGCTGATATCCACATGGATTCACATGGAATAAACACACAGACCGCTCCCTCACTAAAGCTCTGTTCCTATGCTGTTATAATGGAGGCCTTGTCTGCCTTTTTCTTCTCTCTTTCTCTGCCTCAAGATGCAACAGCCAAATGAGGAGTGAAACACAAGATGATGCTTTAGACTCTCTAGGGGCAAAACAAAAAGGAAAAAGATAACAGGAGGAGAAAGGAGAGAGAGACGGACAGGTAGACTGAGAGAGAGAGAGAGAGAGAGAGATTCACTCAACTCATAATTTTAGATTTAAGACAAATTAAAAATGAAAAGTTGTCACTTTATTATTTCTTGGACAGAATCCTGCAAAAAAAATTGTGAAACAGAAATTTGTCAAATAACGAAACTAAATTGGAATTTTAAAACGAACCCCAAATCTAATTAAATGAATAATACATAAAAAGTCTTCATAATCAATGACTTTGCTTGTGGTTTTTCCATTCAAAACTAAAGGCAGCCACTGCATTAGAATCACAATCCGAACGAAGATGCTGAACACATGCAGCATGAGCAAGAGATTGTCATTTGAACTTTTAGATCAAAAACAGAATGCTCTGACTTCAGTTCTGTGAAACTATTCTACATAAAGTCAGCAGAAGCAGTGAATGAGCTGCAGATTCACTCTCTGACAGCAGGTGGCGCTTACAGAACAGCAGATACAGCGTTTCCTCGGTTACCGCTGTAAACAAAGCAGCACATCGCTTATAAACACAACTTTAATATGAATATACAGAGATAAGATGAAATCATCTAAACTTTTATAAAGACTGTCAGTTCCCCTCAGAGATACATTCATATAAACTCCCATCCCCAAATTTATCGCAATTTGTTAAACATCTCAAACGATTTAAACCGATTTAAACCATCTCGCGGTGATTAAGGCACTGAGAGAAAGACAGGCAGAGTGAGACAGAAAGAGACAGGAAGACTAAAGCAGAGAGAGACACAGGTGAGACTCCCTGAAAGCATTCAGCTGAATGAAAACACGCCAGCTGTTTGATTTCTCAACCCTTACTAGTGGACCACAAACAAACCAGGAAACATTTCATCAAGACAGAGTGACCAAACGGACATTTAATGGTGCCACGGCACAAAGTGTAAAAATAAATCAATCCTGTTGTAATCAATGACGCCGTCTACAGTTCCAGTACACACCAGTTCTCCACTTGGTGTCAGATTTCAGGACACCGTTTTTTTTTTCTACTCCCAATTGTTTCTTGTCCTGTACTTGAATACTGTACTGAGGATAAGACTGAATTAAAGGCAAAAGAGACTATACAAGGAAACAGCTTCTAAAGCATATTTAGTGAGCAGTGAGCGTTACTGACTTCACCAAGAACATTTTCAGCGGCACCTGCAGATAAATGACGGATAGCATGCCTACATAAAGCTTTACTAATCAGCAGGAAGCCTCTTTATGCCACTGAATAAATACAAATACAATATTTCACAGTTCTAACATTTTTTTCTCAGAATTGCATGTTTATGTCTCGCAAAGTCTGACTTTGTTTCTAGCAATTTAGAGAAAAAAGTCAGAATTGTGGGATATGAACTGAGAATTTTGACAGTTTCTTACCAGTTTACAGCTCAGTTCCGTTTACATTTCAGTTTACATTTACATTTCAGAATTTATATTTCTTAGAGTTTGCATCACGTAATTTTTTTCAGCATGGAAAACAAAACAAATGTATTTTTTTATCTCTTGCAAAAAAAAAAAGTCAGAATTGCAAGATACAAAGTCAGAATTCAGACTTTCTTACAATTTTGAGTTTCTCGCAACTGTTTTTTTTTTTTTTTTTTTTTTTACACAGAATAAAAATTTAAAACAGTAATTACCATCCTGTGGTGAAAACAAGCTTTCATAAAACATTGAATAAGCTGAAAAAGAAAAACCGGACCATCAAGGCGGGTTTGTAGTGAGTAGTTCAAATGTCAGGATGAAGCATGTGGTCTCTGTCAGTGATATGGAGTCAGAGCGGTGTCACATGGGCCAGCTGTCTCACATACCCTGGAGATGAGACACATCTGTCACTGTGCTGTTAAACACATGGTCATCCACTGGGCCTTTCTGTCTGTCCTCTGCTCACACATCACTTGATCCCATCTGATTTGGGAAATGGTTCTACATAGCGTTGAATATGTGCATATGAAAGCAGTGGTGCTGCAAGGCAGTTATTTTTCTCAGATGAAGACACAGACCCTTGAGTGATTCAACATCGCTGCCTTGGCAACATAACATCCACTGAGGAACATGTTTATTGTCGAGGAACACAAACGCATTGGGAATTATAATGTATTTATAATGCTTTGAGTCTACTGTTAGGCAAATTAAAGACTTTATATAAAGCTGTTTATATAAGTCACAAAAGCTTATCATTTTCACATATTTTTAAGCCTTGCCAATTTTAACATTCAAGAGATTTTAAAGCATTCAAGCATGAGCGAGTACTTGTGTGCAGTGTTCAGTGCGCACACATAGCGCACACTGAGCTTTCCTTCGCATCCTCCTGCACCTGAGCGAACAACTACACCTCGCCAGTTTAAACATGCAAGCAAAAAAGGAAGCGAAAGAACCCAATTCAGCAGCGATGCATTATGTTCTGTGCGTAGAGAACCGCGTCTCACAGCCCTAGAACACCAAATTGAGTTTAGCCTCTTCTTCTGTATAAAAGGACAAATACATACAAAATAATGTCAAAATTATGAGTATCCTCAAAAATCTGTTGGTTAAGCTTTAAGTGAGTATAAATAGTTGAGAAAGAAATTGGATGTGTGTCATATTGGATGCATTGTGTGTTAAAGTGTCTGTGCCTACTTTACTAGTTGCTGTCAGTGTCATTAATGTTAATCCTAGAAAATAAAAGAGAGAAAATCATCCTAGAAAATAAAAGAGAGAAAATCATCCTACTCATGACTCAATTACTTTGTAGTTTAACAAGAACTAATCTATTTTTAATTCATTCAGTGAAGACTATGCAATGACTTTTACATTTGATGTTACATTTCGATTTCTGTACCTAAATACCTACACAATTTCAAACTGTGCCCATGGAGCGCCCAGTTTGGGCAGGATTCACTCTCCTAGTCGTCATCACTGTACATGTGATGCTCTTCTCTATTAATGTGTATTCTGCTCATGCGCACCAGAAAAGGGAAAACACGCAGACAGGAAATTTCTATGCAGTATACTTGTTCCTGTTAGCAATAGCACTGCTGTGCTGTAACATGGCAAAGCCGGGAAAATGAAGCTACCATCTTGTTCACCACTAGCTGCTCACATGCTCTGATAATAATAGCTTTGTAGGACTATACATAATTTGGATTAAAATATATATATATATATATATATATATATATATATATATATATATATATATATATATATATATATATATATATATATATATATATATATATATATATAATTATGTTGCATAGAACTGAATAAAAAATTATATACTGATATTTAATATTAATATATTTTCTGTTCAATTTTATTGTGTTACTTCCAGTAAAATTGTGGTTATTTTATTGACTTGGGTTTTTTTTATTTTTTTTATTCACTATCATTACAAAATTACTTAAAATGATTTAATATTTTTTTTTTTATAATTATTACAAAGCATTTTCGATTTCAGTTTTCAGCCAAGTGCATCCAGAATTTTCGGTTTCATCCAATAATTTTCCATTTCAGTGCATCTCTTACATACACACACACACATCAAAAGTCCAAAATATTACATTAACATTTTAAATAACAGTTTTCTATTTAAATTTTTTTTTTTCACATGTAATTTATTTCCTGTGATGAAAAAGCAGGATTTTCAGCTGTGATGCATTTTTAGGACTCTTTCATTAACATTCATTTGAGATATAATTTTTTTGCATTATAAATGATTTTATCATCACTTTTGGTCAACTTAATAAATCCTTGCTGAATAAAAATATTTCTTTCTTTTTTTTTTTTTTTTTTACTTTAAATAACACATCACAGTTTTCACATTAATATTAAAGCAGCAAAAACATTAATTAATGATAGGAAAATCTGAAGGAGTAAAAATTACTATAAAATTATTATTGTTATTATATTGTATAAAACGTATTTTAAACTAGAGCTGAAACAACTAATCGATTTAATCGATTAAAATCGATTATTAAAATAGTTGTCAATTAATTTAGTCATCGATTAGTTGCTAAACAACTTTTATTTGCCGTAAGCAGCTCATTTTATGCATATTTTAAATCTGCGGTGACCAAAGTGTGGCAGTAATGAGCCACCGCAGGTTTTATTTAGCCAGTACAGCAGGAGAAGTAGCCAATATGTGGCCTCGTTTTATGTCACGTGCTTCCCGAACTGCGTTTGCAGCAGGCGGCAAGGAAGTCGACCGGAAGTTGAAGTCGGCCGGGTGCCGCCATCTTTTAGCAGAACTTCACTTGCGTTAGCATTCCCATTGACTCCCATTCATTTTGGCGTCACTTTGACAGCGAATAACTTTACATCTGAGGCATTTAAAAACTCCAGTTGTCCATTATTTATTTCTAAAGATACACGACAATGTATAAAGGGCTCCATTACCTTCTATGTTACATTATGGCCCCGTATAAACAGTTTTTGTAAAAAATAGGCTAACGATTGCGTCATAACCACTCGGCTCTCTGTCGCATTACCGTACAGACAGGAGGAGAAGCTCGCAGGCAATTAACTTAATATGGCGTACTGGCGTTACAGTTTAAAATACTATACAAAATAATTAATCAGAATACTTATTCCTGCTCACTCACGACAAAGAACTCCCCGCTCAAGCTCGCCGTCTCTGCAAGATTAACGATGGCAGTTTGCACGCACAGCTACTAGAAGATTTACATCTGTCAGACAGGTTGCTGACATCATCAAGCTTCGTTTGAGTCTGCGCGTCAGAAACGGAAGTGCTAAAAAACACTAAAAATGGGCTTCAATTGTCTCAATTGAGTTCAAATGGGGTCGCTGTGTCCATTTCTTTTACTGTCTATGATCTGCAGCATTCAGCGAGATGATGGAGACAGACGGCAGTGGAGTAAGCTTGAGAAAGAAAAAGAAAGAAAAAGAAAAAAGCGGAAGATAAAACTAATCGAACGAAGTCATCCAAAGTTTGGGAGTACTTTACTTTGAGCCTTCAAAAAAGAAGAGTAACCTGTAAACTCTGCACTACTGAACTGTTTAAGACTTTTATTTGTGCAGATTCTCCAGTACAATGTTGTTTGCAAATGTTTAGTCGCAAAAGCTAATAACCTTGCTTTTTAACGGTTAACATTTAAAGCTTTACAAACATGTTCTGTGATCAGTTTGTCGTTTACCAGTTCATAATTCAGTCTTGCAGCCTAATTATGACTGAATGAGAGAGGTAAACGTGTAAAAAAAAAAAAAAAAAATTCTGGACAACCTTCTGATGGATTTTACTTTAAAATGTGAGTTCCATTCAGGTTTCATGCTACTTTAATGAAGTATTGTTTACAATTCCACAGCATAAGCTATAAAGCTGGTTCCCAGGTATAAGTTGTGTGTTTACAGGAAAAAAATTATAAAATGCACTGTACTGCAAATTTATTTTGTTTTATTTTTATTCTTCGTGAAAATATTTTCTGAAATATTCCTTAATAAGCTTTGTTCGGGATGTTAAACTACTTTAGGAGCTCTAAGGACTGCTATGGTGAAAACATTATTATATGAAAATTATTATATGAAATCTCCTTGTGAAATTTGCTAGAGTATGAGTCAGTGTTTTGATTGCAGAAGAGTTCGACAAAGGATTACTAACACATAATAAAACAAAACTCCAGGTATATTTTATGACAATGCAAAATGGTTAAAATCTCTAAAAAGTCTATGTTGAATGATAAAGACCCTTTGTTAATAATTTAATTGGAAAAAATGCGCAAAACTAAAATATAAGTACATAAAGATGAATCGATTAATTGTAAAAATAATCGACAGATTAATCGATTATCAATATAATCGTTAGTTGCAGCCCTATTTTAAACTGTAGTAATATTTCACAATATTACTGTTTTTATATATTTTTTAATCAAATATGTCTTGTTTTTTTTCTTCTTTCTTTAATGTACAAATTTTTTTAAATGTGTGTACATACACACGCACACTGAAACATTAGTATGCATTTATGAGAGCTGACCTCACTGCTGTCAGTAAGTAACAATATATCCACCTCTGGGGTGAAGGCATAAGGTTGTGCTACAATTAGTGATCTTAGTGTTTTGTTTTTAAGCAACACAGTGAATTTGAGCAATGAATTAATCAATGAATCGTTCTCACTACACTGAGAGTGAAAATGTCACCATGCAGATTTCACTAATGTTCAAGTTGTGCTGAACACCTGAAAGCTGTTTGGTTTGACAGTGTCTCCTTTGAGCGGAGCTTCATAACTCACTACACTACAGACAACAGAAAACCCCCCAAATGTGACCCCCAAATGTGACTACAACTTTAAAGAATGACTATGAGCCAATAACATTCAACCACAGGTTATGACTGAGCATTTTTAGTGGCTGACTTACTAAATGAACACTCCCCCTTCACTAAACAGCTCATTTTGAGTCTGAACAAGCACTTCTTAAGACTCTTAGTCGTTCCAGGTAGTTGGAAAAACAACAGCATACTTTGTTATCATAATAAGGGAAAATTATAACACTTGTTTCGATCATGAACGAATGAATCACTTGAATGCATGATTCAATGACTTGCTTATTACACAGAGAAAGACGGTCACGTGACGCCACCTACTGGCGTAACAACAAACTGCAGAAAGACTGACTGAATAAACAGTCGTTTAGTTGTTTTAGGCGGATTTAAATGATTCGAGTGAGAATTACTAGCTACTACAATCAAACACATGATCATCAAAACATATCCAACAAGATTCAGAGCCATCACACATGCGATAAAACTTAGTAACGCAGCTATGATGAATTTCTAATGAGAGGCGAACAAATCCTCTAAATTACATCTCATATATATAACTTAGACAGTAACACACAAACAACGTCCGTTATTTTTTTTCTGTGTTATCTTTGTTTAAAACCTAATCTGTCACAAGGATTGGCGGGTATCTGTACAGGTTTTGTGTCATGCAGTGAAGCAGAGCTCAGCAGACGGCCTTTAACTGGCTAACACACTGACTGTAGCATGCTAGCCACAAATCCAAATATGCATACATTTTGTTGCATCTTCCCATAAAACGACACATTTGCTGAATAACGAAACGGATGTGTAGAATAAATAAAAACACGGAGGTGTGCATCGTTGCCACTCATCCTACCTGTGTCCACAAAGCTTTTTATTCCAGAGAGGCTTGACATTACAGCACTGAACATTAGCCAGCAACAGCGCTGCTGTAAACACAAACCAAACCCCGCCCGCACTGCGCATGCGCCGCCGCGCTCTTCGGAAATCTTCGGCACGGACTCGAATATTAGCGTACTGCTTCCTGCGCAGTGTGTACTACATTCTACATACTGATGTAGCATGCTGACAAGCTTGTGAAAGAGAAACACTTCGAACAGTAATATGCTATAAGCATACTGTTGTCGTTAAATCATTATGTTGCATGATTACCCGAGAAGAGTGTTTGTCTGTTTATCGTTTCCAAAATAAACACAATTTCATATTTTTAAGGCAGCGACTATTTATAGCAATGGATTCTGTTTGCAATAAGTGAAAATAGCCATATATTTTATGTTAAAATAGCAAGATTTTCTGCTACTTATACTACTTATTTCAAACAGTAACAATTATCTGAACCTCAGTATTGTAGTACATTATAAAGCAGTACGTAATAATAAGGTATTGAGTGTAAATTATATTTTTTAATTAGAAGGAGAGTAGGCTATGTTCAATAGAGTTTACTGTTGTTCAGCTGAATAAATGTTTTTCTGAAAAAAGAAATGTGAAAATGATATAAGATCTTCATTCAGTGCGTGTCATTCTAAAGATTGCAAGTCCCTCACTGCCTTGTCTTGATCTGTGTTAAACTCAATATGACTAACGTCTATTGTACAATAAAAAGAAAATCTGATATCTGAGGTACATATTTCTTAATATTGTATTGAAAGTGTGCAAAATTAGTAACATAATAGAAATTACAACCATCACAGGCTGTAATGTTAAAATTTGGGTTGGACCAATTCTCCTTCCTCTTTAGAAGTTTATCTTGCCATTTGTTTGGTTTCACGACTATTTTACTTGCATAATCAGAGTTTTTCATTGCTATTGGCCTTATATTGTAAAATGATTTTAAGATGTAAATAAAAGAAAGATTATTGCAGTTTTTATAAGAAAAAACTTTCACTTTCCACTTCAAAATGTTGTTTAATTTAATGTTAATTGCCAACATATGTAAAATTGACTAGCAATTTCTGAGTGAAAATTGTTCACAAATCTTTCAGTGTACATTACAAACCTTAAAGGAACTATTTTAAAGTTTAGAGCATCGTGACACTTTCTCATTTTCACATCACACATAATAACAATACATTTCAGTGAGTTGGACTTTAATCTTTAAATGACAATTTCAGGTTCTTTAGTTTAATAAATACAAAAATGCAGTCTGCACACTGAAAAATACTGCTCCATACAAAAGTGTATTTAATTATTTACAAGGTCTTTAGTTTATCCAGGTGAGGATATTACAGTCAAGTAGGTCTGCATCATGCCCTACCATCGTACACCAGCAGATGTCCTGCTTATTCATAAAACTGCATCTTGTGGGTATAAGAAAAAGGCTGAACACTCAAGTGACTTTGTAACTGTGTTTTATTATCTTGGCATGCAACTACATGTCATGACCTTTAGATTCATCTCAAATGCTTGCCCTACATATCAGAGCCAAGCTTAGGCAAGATTCAAGAGCAATAACAAACAAAAAACCGGTAAGAATTGACTGTGCGTTGGCTACATTTCTATACACTCTTTCTTGCATTGCCACAAGCAAAAGGGAAATCTTTGCCTGGTGGTATTTAAAAAGAAACAAATGCAATATAAATAATTTCTTCTATTATTTCATCAAAAGATATTCCTGACTTTTAGACTCTTTCTCTCTGTGACCTTAAATAGCCTCATATATCTGATTATATGTCATAAAAATGTGCAGTATGTCCATCTAATGATGGCTCTGGTTATATAAAATGACGGATGCCCATCTTCTATTCATTTACAATTGAATCGAACAATAGATTTGCAAATAAAATGTCTAATACAGACGTAAAAATATCCAACACATCAGTCTGTTTCCTTGCAATTGCACACAGGACATAAACAAGCATTATCACAACCAAACACGTCTTGCCCCATTATTACGGCTAAGCAAATTTGTAAAATTTAAATGCAAACAAAACTGACATTTCCAAGGGAAAGAACACTAAAGAACTATGGATATAAAACAATAACAATCATAATCCTGATATTAATCCATAAGAGCAGAAAGTAAGTGCTATAGGAGGTGAGTAAAATGCAAGATACAGTGCAGGACCCTCACAGCACTGGGGTTGTTGTGTGACACAACTACATAATCATACTTCCTTTGTCAAAGAACCTCTTTGCCAAAGGCAACATGCATGATACAGGGCTGAGCTGGGCAGATAAATGAGCCAAACGTGTACTAATAAGGCTTTGCTGCATCGCAATGGGCGATAAAAAAAGGAAAAGGCCATTTGATAGCTAGCGAGAAAATGAAAAAGGAAACTTGTATTGTTACCAACCCAGTGCCATTTTTAAAACTCTCATATCGAACAAACAGAATATAAACCAAAATTGAAGGGAACATTCTTTACATGTACACTAAATCAACAGGATGTTATGCGTAAACACGCTAGGACACATCCATTAAAAATAAACAAATTTCTGTATATAGTTTGAAAAGCATTTACTCCACATTTCTCATTTCAGTGGAAACACACTAATACCACCACATAAGTAAAACTGTGATTAACAGTCTTAAGTGATAATGCATTCATATTCATATTTTGTTCAGGCTTAAGACAATATGCACATCCATACACTAATACAAACATATACAGACATTTTACTGGTCCAGGCAACACATTTAACAAAAGACAAAACAGTTACTGGAGAAAAATATAAAACAAAAAACAATCCTGTCATAAATTAGATACTGAAATGCTATTTTTAATAGGAAGAGTTTTTCTTTGCGCCGTTACAGAGTTTTCATCTCCTTTGATGTGATGGTTTGAAAATACTGTGGGGTTGATTGTACTATCAAAATGCTGACCAAACAATTAAAAACTGATACAAAATATCCCAACAACAACTTCATGGAAGTTAGCAATGGTTTGTAATTAAATAAGAGAAAACAAGAATTTTGGAAAATAAAGAACCCTAAAACTCATTTTTAAACATCTGTATTCTTCAAACTGAAACTACAGGAATAAACAACAGCAAAAAAAAAAAAACTGAAGTGACCTTTTGACTATTGTAAACAACAGACAGGAACCGTCACTGTATTAGACGTTTCATACACACTTAACAATTCCACATCCTCAAACAAGACTGAACTGTTTAATTTTGTTGTGCTGTCCGTTGCTTATAGCTATTAAAGATACAGTTCACCAAAAAATGACCAAAATTCTGTTGTAGTACATTTATTCATGGTCTTGGTCTTATCATGGATTCAGGATTGATTCTCTTGTGGGCTTGGCATTGATACAGACTCAACCGTCTTCTGGTCTCTGTTTTGACTAGGATTCAGCTTTCTTCTCATCCATGTCTTGACTGAGATTCAGCCTTCTTCTGGTCTTTGTCTTGACTAAGATTCAGCCTTCTTCTGGTCTTTGTCTTGACTAGGATTCAGCCTTCTTTTGTCTTCATCTTGACTAGGATTCAGCCTTTTTCTCATCTTTGTCTTGACTATGATTCTGCCTTTTTCTGGGCCCTCTTCTGGTCTTGGTGTTGATTCAGACTCTGTCCTGATTTGACTCTCTTCTGGTCTCTGTTTTGACCCGGATATAATCCTCTTCTGGTTCCTGTCCTGACTAGGATTCGGCCTCCTTCTGGTCTCTGTCTTATGTCAGACTCAACCCTCTTCTGGTCTCTGTCCTCACTCAGACTCAACCCTCTTCTGGTCTCTGTCCTCACTCAGACTCAACCCTCTTCTGGTCTCTGTCTTGACTCAGACTCAACCCTCTTCTGGTCTCTGTCTTGACTCAGACTCAACCCTCTTCTGGTCTCTGTCCTCACTCAGACTCAACCCTCTTCTGGTCTCTGTCTTGACTCAGACTCAACCCTCTTCTGGTCTCTTTCCTCACTCAGACTCAACCCTCTTCTGGTCTCTGTCCTCATTCAGACTCAACCCTCTTCTGGTCTCTGTCCTCACTCAGACTCAACCCTCTTCTGGTCTCTGTCCTCACTCAGACTCAACCCTCTTCTGGTCTCTGTCTTGACTCAGACTCAACCCTCTTCTGGTCTCTGTCCTCACTCAGACTCAACCATCTTCTGGTCTCTGTCTTGACTCAGACTCAACCCTCTTCTGGTCTCTGTCTTCACTCAGACTCAACCCTCTTCTGGTCTCTGTCCTCACTCAGACTCAACCCTCTTCTGGTCTCTGTCTTGACTCAGACTCAACCCTCTTCTGGTGTCTGTCCTCACTCAGACTCAACCATCTTCTGGTCTCTGTCTTGACTCAGACTCAACCCTCTTCTGGTCTCTGTCCTCACTCAGACTCAACCCTCTTCTGGTCTCTGTCTTGACTCAGACTCAACCCTCTTCTGGTCTCTGTCTTGACTCAGACTCAACCCTCTTCTGGTCTCTGTCTTGACTCAGACTCAACCCTCTTCTGGTCTCTGTCCTCACTCAGACTCAACCCTCTTCTGGTCTCTGTCCTCACTCAGACTCAACCCTCTTCTGGTCTCTGTCCTCACTCAGACTCAACCCTCTTCTGGTCTCTGTCCTCACTCAGACTCAACCCTCTTCTGGTCTCTGTCCTCACTCAGACTCAACCCTCTTCTGGTCTCTGTCTTGACTCAGACTCAACCCTCTTCTGGTCTCTGTCTTGACTCAGACTCAACCCTCTTCTGGTCTCTGTCCTCACTCAGACTCAACCCTCTTCTGGTCTCTGTCCTCACTCAGACTCAACCCTCTTCTGGTCTCTGTCTTGACTCAGACTCAACCCTCTTCTGGTCTCTGTCCTCACTCAGACTCAACCCTCTTCTGGTCTCTGTCCTCACTCAGACTCAACCCTCTTCTGGTCTCTGTCCTCACTCAGACTCAACCCTCTTCTGGTCTCTGTCTTCACTCTGATTTGACCCCTTTTTCTGGTATCTGTCTTAACTTGGACTTGGCCCTCTTCTGGTCTTCTTCAACTCTGAGTCAGACTCAACCCTCTTCTGGTCTCTGTCTTGACTCAGACTCAACCCTCTTCTGGTCTCTGTCCTCACTCAGACTCAACCCTCTTCTGGTCTCTGTCCTCACTCAGACTCAACCCTCTTCTGGTCTCTGTCCTCACTCAGACTCAACCCTCTTCTGGTCTCTGTCCTCACTCAGACTCAACCCTCTTCTGGTCTCTGTCCTCACTCAGACTCAACCCTCTTCTGGTCTCTGTCTTGACTCAGACTCAACCCTCTTCTGGTCTCTGTCTCGACTCAGACTCAACCCTCTTCTGGTCTCTGTCCTCACTCAGACTCAACCCTCTTCTGGTCTCTGTCCTCACTCAGACTCAACCCTCTTCTGGTCTCTGTCTTGACTCAGACTCAACCCTCTTCTGGTCTCTGTCCTCACTCAGACTCAACCCTCTTCTGGTCTCTGTCCTCACTCAGACTCAACCCTCTTCTGGTCTCTGTCCTCACTCAGACTCAACCCTCTTCTGGTCTCTGTCTTCACTCTGATTTGACCCCTTTTTCTGGTATCTGTCTTAACTTGGACTTGGCCCTCTTCTGGTCTTCTTCAACTCTGAGTCAGACTCAACCCTCTTCTGGTCTTAGTCTTGACTCAGCGTAATTATTCAGGGGTGGACTTGGACTTGAACAAGCTGGTCTCGACTACAACACTGCCAATGGCCAATTAAATTCCAGTGATTAACTGCATAAATTCCACACACAAATGTATTGCAAGGCTTCATAAGACTTAGAAATAAGTTAAAGCTGTGTTCAGAATTAAAGACTTTTCATTTTAGGGTGAACTGTTTCTTTTGAATATTTCTACAAAATATTGAATGATTGCCTGTGAAATGTCTCTTAGAGATACCAGACATATACCACAATGCACACACATGCAGAACATTTAAATAATGATCAATTAATGTTTTTTTTTTTCAAACAATGATGCTGAACAAACAATTAATGCATATTACATTTCAGTGGCTAACACTGCAATAATAATAATAATGCATGTACTATAGATTCCAAGCACCTTGGTTATTCTTAATATATATTGGAAGAGTCTGCTATATAATAATACAGTAGATTATGGTTTCCTCAGTGTGCTAAAAGCTAGTGAGAACCGTCACTTCTGTACAGAGTTACGGGACATGGGTAATTGTTTTCCTGGCTTGGAGAGAGTTCTGATTGGCTGACGTCAAGAGTTACCTGAGGTGGAGTTGTGACTCAACGTGAACATTCATCCACAAGCAGTGATTAAGAAAAACAAACAGACTCTGAACAGATGATGAGTGATTACAATTACAGGGCATAGCTAGCTCTTATGAAGAGAACACATGAATACAGAAGGCTTTTGGCTGCATCTCGCTGCCTCGATTGACTCCTATAAGGGCAACTCTACCTTCTACCTAAGGAGGATGGTGGATTCTTGGCATGACCACATGGAATTGGAACATGAGGAGGACTGGTGTTTTCAGCCCCCCTCAGTTCCCGTTTAGCAGCATCTCAGGTCCTGGACTGGGTCGCAGAGTATCTCCAGGCCTGGGCGAGCATGTCCTCATCCGCATATTCCCCATACTGAGGTCTCCAGGAGAGAGGGTCTTTCTGCAATGCCATAAAGTCACCATAAGAGAAATCATACATCACAACTCTTATTAAATAAGCTTATCGACTTTTAAAAGGGAAGAGAAAATGCTTCCAATATTTTTTGTTGTTGATGTCAAAGGTTGTGTGTGGTAAGTTGTCATACAGAAATATCTACAATTTATTCCATGGTAAGGATTATGCATTTACACAATTTTCCTTTTCAGCCTATGTTAATTACTTTTTTGAATACTGTTAGGTCTATGCAGTAATAATTAAACATTTTAAGACTTTTTTCTGCTATTTTTATACAATGAACAGTATAAAAATGCACTATGTTTTGTGCTGGGTCGCAACTTGATGTCGATTGTAAAATCAGTCAAAATATTCATATGCATTTGGAAATTTGATTTGAAATTGAAAGAATTTAATACATTTTCATGCTCACAAAGCTAACTATAAAATTGAGAAATAAATGAGAGAAAGAGTCAGCAATTCTGGACACAGTATGTCACTTATCATATTCAGCACTGCAGCTATCCTGTATATCGTGATAAAATTTGGATTTTTCCCTATGTTTTCCTCTCTTTCCACACTGACAGTGCTGACAGTTGTTGTATGAGAAAGTATCTTGACATTGTGCTGATGCTTACATCATTAGTACAGCAACCAACGTAGATACACTGGATCCTGACTATAAACAAGCTGATCTGATTTCATCACTCACAAAATGACAAGCAAACAGCCAGCCCCAAATATAGGGGTTTGACACTGCACATATTTGTGTGCAGTGTCAATAAAGTTCTGCTTACCTGAATGCCATCTTCTTCATAAGATGGGCGTCCATTCTGTCAATCAGGTTATGAGAACCTGCCCCTCGATCACAGAAGACGGCAGAGAGGCGGTTGTTCTGGGAGCGGCTTTGTGTTTCCATTGAGTCCTTCAGATTATACAAGCAATTAAACACGACCCAACACAATCTAGGCTTTCAAGACTGAGTCTAAAAGTTACCTCAGAGTTGCAGTCCTGTGTCTCTGTGTCCTCCATGTCCAGAGCGGACAGCTCCAGCTCGATGTCTCTGTCAGGCTCACTCTCTGTCCCATCTTTCCCCAGCAGATCTGTGCCCTGCTTTGACCCGCTGCTGAAGGAATCGTGCCTCACATGCAGCCCTGACACGACCAGCTGATCGCTGAAACACACAGAAACACACAATGAGCTCTGAAACTGACTCAAAGCTAAGAACACAAATTAGTGGGTTCTGTTGTTTGGTGTCTCAGACTAGAAACTCAGTATTGAGATCAGGTGAAAGGTGATCTCCCACTCAGAATCTGCCCTATGAGTAATCATCATAGACACCAAAATACAATGTTACATTATTAAAAGACATAATAGAGAAAAACAGGATTTTTTTTTGTAGGTTGGTCTGTAAGTTATACAATTAAATTGTCTAAAATTTGATGTTGCATATTCAGTATACACACACTCATACTGTTCAAAAGTTTATACCAGTATTTGTTTACATCAGAAATGTATATATATATATATATGCATATTCATTTTGGACAACAGAGGTCTTTTAAATAAACAAGCATTAGGCTAAAAAAAAGCATCACTGGTGCAAGATACGTTGATTAAATGATTATGTAGATAAGAGTGGTCATGGAGGGTCACTGTCCTGCAGTGGGTTGGAGCTAAACTCTGCAGGACAGTGGCCCTCCAGGACCTAAGTTGCCCATCCCTGATGGAGAATGTGTCTAATTTAAGATGACAAACAAATGTAAGATTACAAAAAGAATTTCGAGACATTGTAATATAAATTAGATAATTTAAGATATTTTTACATGAACTGCAGAAGATAGATAAGGACTTGTGGGTGTTAAGGAGACTCTGTGAAATGTAAGCCCTCTTTGCAATGTGTAAGAGCTTTGCAAACACAAACAAGAGGAGCTATGTTCCGGCTGCTGCTCTATTTTTAGAACAGTGCAGAGGACAGCCAGACGACTGTGGCGGGATGGGGTGGGGGTGAAGATGGGGAAACACTGTGAAGACTACTGCTACATTGTTCCTGACAATCCAGTAAAATTAATGTACAAATTACATTAATAATATTTTGTACATGCACGACTATATGGTTGCTTAGCTGTTGTGTGTGTTTGCTAGTTGGTTGTTTACTGGTCTAAGTCAACAAGACCCCACCCCCAAGTCTCTATGACATTTCAGTCTCTAGGCTCAGATGTCTGCTTCAAAGTCTATGGCATTTTTTGTTGTTGTTTAATATTAAGCATTTGCATTATTGAAAAAGTAAAAAAAAAAAAAAAAAAGACGTTTGACCTGGTACCTTTCTAGAAAGCTGGAGTGACTAGAAGAGTCAGAACCACGTGGGCCCCATCTGAGGTCACTGTGACCAATATGACAACTATAGTCTGTAAAGAGAATGAAACATGACTCATTCTTAAAGCCAAAGAAATTCAGAGTCAAAAGCATTGAAAACAATATGAATTCAAACCTCTGAAGTTGACTGAAGTGGTGCCGCCGCACCCTTGTGATGCAGTGGCCTGGACCGGGGCAGTTGTGTGAAAGCCAGTGCGTGAAGCGCGGGAGATAGCTCCCCATTTAGAGATTATGGGCCCCTCTCCAAAAGGAATGATGGGATCTTCATCTTTCAGTCTCCTGTAGGGCTCGAACATGTGCAGCCACCGTTTGCCGCCACTTTCGCTGTCCTGAGGACAGATAATTAGATCTCAGTTAGGAATCATATTACAATTAAACTTAAGAAGCACAGCTTTGTGTGTCGTAACTGGTCAATATATAGAATTGCTAAAAATGACGATTATCATTTATTTGCAATCATCACAACAAAAATGCACAAATGTGCTATTTAATTTTACAAAAGGGTACTTTTAATGTTTTGTGAGGTAAAATAATCTGCATTAAAGTCGCACATTAACGTGAAGTGACTCCAATTCTATATGCTACACATTAATTTTTTTGTTTGAAAGGATTTGAAATACATTACTGAGCAAGCCAATGTAAGAGAGAATCAGTGTGAATGTGACTTGAAGCGATTCAATTTGTATCTGCTAAGCGTTCATTTGTAAATCCGATTGAGTTAATCATTTGTAAAGTATTATAAAGTAAAACTAGCTATAAAGTAGTGTGATTATACAAAGTAACTCAACTTGTGCATGCTCCAAATTCATTTTTATTTAAGTTCCAGAGAATTAACAGCAATGTGTTATATGGTAAGCAAATAAAATAAAAAATCAATGTAAATCTAAAGTAACTCCACTCACGCTACACATTCAGTTTGATGGAAATAATATGAATATGTTACCGTGTGAGCTGATTTAAGAGTCAGTCAGTGTGGATGCAATCTGAAATTACTCCAATTGTACTCTTTATACATTCATTTTTAATTCAGTTTGAGATAATCAATAATGTATTGTATTAATGTATTATATGGTAAACAAATTTAAAACTAAATCATTGTGAATGTTAAGTGACTCCAAAATCAATAGGAATCTGTTTAAGAATAAGCACATTTAAAAGTATTTCAGTGTAAATCTGGGCCCGGTTCCCCAAAACGTTCTTATCGCTAAGTAGTTCTTAACCTATTCCTTAACCTCTCTCTTAACCTTGTGGCACGATTCCCGACACGTTCGTACGCTAAGTATATCTTCTGTCTTACTTTCGTAAGGTTGGTCTGGACCATTCGTAAGCTCTCTCTTAGCGTTGTTTGAGCTCAAGACGCTACTGTACAGCAGTCTTTAGAAATCAGTGCAGCGCAGTACAAGTCAAACTATGGTATGTTGACAATGTTGTGGCTCAACAATGATTTTATGTTATTTTTTAAGTCTTGTAATAAATTATGTTCGCAATGGATACAGGCCTATTTATGAAGTTGACCTTATGTGGTATCAGAACTAATATGGTGGTAATTAGCCTAGGCTTTTTCGTAATGTAATTAAAGCGAATTGGCAATCAATTTTTTGATAATTAAAATCTGGCAAACCAATTTGGCTCTAAATGGCTAAGATCAATAAATGGGTAATCATGGTTGTGTCCAGTAAGCGACCATAGCAGCGATCCAACGTGTCCTTGAATCAAAGACGGAGCCGGACGCAGAGACGTTTAGTCCATGTCAATTTTTTTATTTGGCAAAACTTAAGCCCTTCTGACATTTTACTTGACGTGGCTAAATTAAAATAAAAATTTGTCTCCCAAGACAACTCATTATGGAGCTGCTGGACCTTCTCAGACCTGCGCTTGCCAGGCAAACGTGGCGGAATTTTGCTTTAAGCCCTGAAGCCCAGCGCTACGTCATTTTTTTATTTTATTTTTTTATTTTTTTATTTTTTTTTGCTACAGAGAGATTTTATTTAAAACATAAACCAATTGCAATCAATACCG
This sequence comes from Carassius gibelio, assembly GCF_023724105.1. Classification (NCBI taxonomy): domain Eukaryota; kingdom Metazoa; phylum Chordata; class Actinopteri; order Cypriniformes; family Cyprinidae; genus Carassius; species Carassius gibelio. Next base: position 17,307,758 of record NC_068380.1, on the reverse strand, counting down.
CATTAAACAGAAGTAACTGCAGCTGTTTGCCAATCAATTCTGATTGTAAAGTACCTTACCATTAATATAAAAGTGTATTATATAATTTCGTTAAACCCATGTCAAGAAGCGGCACAAGTAGCACAATGGGATAAAGAGGGTGGATGATTAGCGAGGGATACCCGGTTTACATAACATATTACTGACCATTTGATAATTAAATTTATAGTCTATATTCTACTGATAACTTAAGATATGTTAAAAGAAATGTTACTATAATAATTTTAGGAGTGTTTCATTTGCATAGAACGTGTTGTCTTTCTTAACGCTCTATTGCACCTTCGCGTGAAGTGGAAAATCGATTCATGAGCAATCTATACCAACTAATTCAGCACCCTCACTTTGGACAGCGCTCTTGTTACGTAGGACGTAAGAGGCAGCGTGCTAAGAAGCTTCCTAAGGGACACTTCGGGGAACACACTTAGAAACATAACTTTGGTTAGATATATCTTTCGAGGTCTTCTTAGCACGCTAAGAGTGAGCGTTATCGGGAAACCGGGCCCTGATCTAAAGTGACTACATATACACCCTCTATACATTCACTATTGATACAGTCTGCGGGAATCAATAGGAATCAGTTTAAGAATAAGCACATTTAAAAGTATTTTAGTGTAAATCTAAACTGATGTGACTCAACTTCTAGCCTCTACAAATCCATTGTTGATTCAGTTTGAGGGAATCAATTGGAATCAGTTTAAGAATAAGTGCATTTAAAAGTATTTCAGTGTAAATCTGATCTGTAGTGACTCCACTTCTAGCCTCTATAAATTCATTGTTTATTCAGTCTGAAGGAATCAACAGGAATTGGTTTAAGAATAAGGACATCTAAAAGTATTTCAGTGTAAATCTGATCTAAAGTGACTCCACTTCTAGCCTCTACAAATCCATTGTTGATTCAGTTTGAGAGAATCAATTTGAATCAGTTTAAGAATAAGTGCATTTAAAAGTATTTCAGTGTAAATCTGATCTGTAGTGACTCCACTTCTAGCCTCTACAAATCCATTGTTGATTCAGTTTGAGGGAATCAATTGGAATCAGTTTAAGAATAAGTGCATTTAAAAGTATTTCAGTGTAAATCTGATCTGTAGTGACTCCACTTCTAGCCTCTATAAATTCATTGTTTATTCAGTCTGAAGGAATCAACAGGAATTGGTTTAAGAATAAGGACATCTAAAAGTATTTCAGTGTAAATCTGATCTAAAGTGACTCCACTTCTAGCCTCTATAAATTCATTGTTGATTCAGTTTGAGGGAATCAATTGGAATCAGTTTAAGAATAAGTGCATTTAAAAGTATTTCAGTGTAAATCTGATCTGAAGTGACTCCACTTCTAGCCTCTATACATTCACTATTGATACAGTCTGCGGGAATCAATAGGAATCAGTTTAAGAATAAGCACATTTAAAAGTATTTTAGTATAAATCTGATCTGATGTGACTCCACTGATAGCCTCTACAAATCCATTGTTGATTCAGTTTGAGGGAATCAATTGGAATCAGTTTAAGAATAAGTGCATTTAAAAGTATTTCAGTGTAAATCTGATCTGTAGTGACTCCACTTCTAGCCTCTATAAATTCATTGTTTATTCAGTCTGAAGGAATCAACAGGAATTGGTTTAAGAATAAGGACATCTAAAAGTATTTCAGTGTAAATCTGATTTAAAGTGACTCCACTTCTAGCCTCTATAAATTCATTGTTGATTCAGTTTGAGGGAATCAATTGGAATCAGTTTAAGAATAAGTGCATTTAAAAGTATTTCAGTGTAAATCTGATCTGAAGTGACTCCACTTCTAGCCTCTACAAATCCATTGTTGATTCAGTTTGAGGAAATCAATTGGAATCAGTTTAAGAATAAGTGCATTTAAAAGTATTTCAGTGTAAATCTGATCTGAAGTGACTCCACTTCTAGTCTCTACAAATCCATTGTTGATTCAGTTTGAGGGAATCAATTGGAATCGGTTTAAGAATAAGTGCATTTAAAAGTATTTCAGTGTAAATCTGATCTGAAGTGACTCCACTTCTAGCCTCTATAAATTCATTGTTGATTCAGTCTGAGGGAATCAACAGGAATCGGTTTAAGAATAAGGACATTTAAAAGTATTTAAGTGTAAATCTAATCTATAGTGACTCCACTTCTAGCCTCTATAAATTCATTGTTGATTCAGTTTGAGGGAATTAACAGGAATCAGTTTAAGAATAAGGACATTTAAAAGTATTTCAGTGTAAATCTGATCTGAAGTGACTCCACTTCTAGCCTCTATAAATTCATTGTTGATTCAGTTTGAGGGAATTAACAGGAATCAGTTTAAGAATAAGGACATTTAAAAGTATTTCAGTGTGAATCTGATCTGAAGTGACTCCACTTCTACCCTCTATAAATTCATTGTTGATTAAGTTTGAGGGAATCAATAGGAATCAGTTTAAGAAATAGCACATTTAAAAGTATTTTAGTGTAAATCTGATCTGAAGTAGGGTTGGGCGATGTCTTTAAATTTGGCATCGGATGATGTCTACAGTGAAACATCGCGATAGACGATGACATCGGCGGGGGGATTTGGGGAGGTGTGCCCGAAACAATTCATAACACCGTGTCTACACTGGATATGAATGATGTGGCGTGACATTTATAATAGATTCATTATATATAAATCAGTTAATAGAACTCAATATAATCAGTGGTGCTGTCTACACTGGATGTGGTGTGGCATGACACCACAAACCCCTGACAGTAAACTGCTGCCACGTTCTGTTGTGCTGACACCAAATTAGACAGATTTTAGCTGATGCGGCTCGGCGCCACACGACAACTTTCGCATCCGGTGTAGACACTTGTGTAATGAGAGATGACCGAGAATGATGGGGAATGATTTGCAGATCCTCAGTACCACTGACAAACATATATAATCTTGTAATCTTGCAATGGATGATGCCATCGTCTATCGGCCCAACCCTAATCTGAAGTGACTCCACAGGTTGAGGGGAATCAATCAGAGTCTGTTAAAAAATAAGCACATCTATATCAAAGTGTATTAGTGTATAAGTGTAAATGTGAACAGGAGTGACTCCACTTGCACCTGTTTAATATACATTTTTACACCATTTGAAGGATTCAACAGAATGAGTAAGCCGTTTATAAAAGTAAATGAGTGCAATTGTGTTGTGAAGCGACCACTTACTAGCTGTTTGGAACAGGAGTGGGTTGACAAATGGTGGGGCTCTGACTCAAATGGGCTGATGGTGCTGCACGACCAGGGCGAATAGTGGGCAAGACTCTCTTCTCCACCATGACACTTACAAGTCATACGCCCACCACCTACACCTTCAGGATGCTAAAGGAGGAGAAAGAATGAGATGACAACATTCTATCTCACACCCACCCGTGTGCAACAGGCTGCCAGATTCAAATAAATGGGGGTGGAAAGAAACAATATAAAGTGACTCAACCTCCGTGGTGCCAAATCTTACTCTGAGAGTTCATGCGTTTCAAAGCGCTTGTGAGCACACACACAATTTTCAGGACAGAACTGCTTCTTGCTTTGGATTTATCAGTTGCTGAGCAACAGGCCCACTTAAAATAGCTTAACACACCTCAGAAGGGTGACTGCAGCTTCGGTGCCAAAGTTATTAATCGAAGAAACAACAAATCTGATTTAATGCCACTTTTGCATGGTGCAGACTTGTGGTGTAGTTTTCCCATGACACACACTTCTAAAAACACCATATCGGTGGGCAGTACCTCAGGACACATATCCACAGT